>NW_026267243.1:127699-141268 GCF_000697945.3 Frankliniella occidentalis
GGGCGGGCGCGGGCGCAAGGTCGCGGGGCGCCTGGCGCGGCGCTCTCGTGCGCTCTTATAAAAGCATCGCGCCGGCCTCCTCCAGACACCGTTCCGTCCAAGCTCTCCGCCCAAACATGTCCCGCACCGGCCTGTTGCTCGCCGCCGCGGCCCTGGCCGCCGTCCTGGCCCTCGCCGCCGCCAAGCCCCAGCCGGGCAAGCTCGACTCTGTGGACGTCGATGCGGTCCTCAAGAACAAGCGCCTCTTCAACAACTACGTCAAGTGCATCATGGACCAGGCGCCCTGCTCCGCCGAAGGCAGCGAACTCAAGGGTGAGTTGAAAGGCTCGGGGTGCCGCCTGGGAGAGGGAGGCAGTTTGTGGAACAGAAACTTTCAGAATCCACAGTGCAGTGCATCCCCACCCAGAAATAAAACCAGTGGAATCGTCCAGAAAGTACGTCCGTTTTTCTAAGATTCTGTCGACAAATTACGAGAGCTCGGCGCCTGCGAGACTCGGGGTAGGCCACACCGCAGTACTCGTATGCACGGCAGCCAAAATGTTTGCCTACCTACCAGGCGCTATGGGAGCTTGCAGATGCTAAACAGACAATTGGTAACGGCGAATGACAGACGTACTTTCTGTAAGATCCATAAGAAGGAATTGAAAAGTTGAAAATTCTCGAGCACTAAAGGGAGGGAGGGAGGGAGGGAGGGAGGGAGGGAGGGAGGGAGGGATGGCAGCATCGCTCATTGCAGGTTGCTCGGAGTATTCAGGAAACTTTTCACACAATATCGTTGGGGCATGTTACTACAGTGGTCTACGTTCCAGTCTTGTGAGGCGGAAGTAGTAGTTACGTCGCCTACAGTCGTCGATGTCACAAATAGCCAGTGCATTACAACGCACTGCTGGTGTGCTGTGTCGTGCCCCTTTAGCGGGCACCACTGTGACGGACATGAGGGCGAAGTGAGTGCGTGCGCGCGCATCTCATCAGAGGGCTAAGAACTAAAGCCGCCCGTCCTTTTGCAGAGAGGCTGCCCAAGGACCTGGCCACCAAGTGCGCCTCGTGCAGCGACACGGAGAAATCCCGCGCCAAGAAGGTGATCAACTACCTCAAGAAGGAGCGCAAGGAGGTGTGGGAGGACTTCAAGAAGAAGTACGATCCCGAGAGCAAGTGGGGTGACCTCGAGTGGGCCTCCTCATCCGTAAGTTTCCCTCTTAGTTTCTCAGTATTTTGAAGAAAGAAAAAAAAACTCGCGTAACTTGTTTAACAAACGGCTTTTTTTTCTGGCTACAGTGAACACCTAGTCGACATCAACGTTCCTGCTGTCATTTGTGAATACTCATCGGACTTCCGTCTCCCTTCATCGCATCGAGAGTGACGAGTTAACCCGCCGTTATGACGCCCTTTCGTACTTTTAGCCCTGAGAGTGCTTCGTACCTCCTAGGGATCGTAATTTTATAATTAGCGCTGTGATCATATGGTCTGCTGTGATTTCTATTAAAATTGTTATTTTGATTAAATCAGATTATTCTTATTTTTAATTGGTTCAGTGCAATAGAACCAAAGAACTTTGCACGTGCATCCAAGGGCGTGTTTGTTACGCGTTACTACGGCCTCTGCTTTACCAAAGAGATCATTCACGTAAAATACGCATCACAGGCCGTAGTAACTTAACGTAACGCGTACACTGGAAAAACAAAGGTGCTATCTAAAGCATTATAAAGGCGTTAGTGAAATAGTGCCTCTAGAAAGGTGCCACTGCTCCCCTAAAGTGCTACTTTTGGCACAAATCGTGCCTATACAAAGGCACTAGTGCAGTAGCACCCCTAAAAATTCAGTAGCACCCTACATAGCACCTTTGTTTTTTCAGTGTATAACGAACTCGCACATAATGGAAATTAAAACCACCAATTGGAAGCGTAATTGAAGCTTTTCCAGGTTTACACTCAGAAATAAAAGAAAGAATAAGCATGTTCCTGTCCAATACAAGAACATTTTGAACTTGCATTCACTGAACTGGTTGGCGTCTTTAAACGCCAAAATACTGGAGTTCTCTGAAGAACGCCAAATCTTGTCATTCAAAGACGCCAAAATTTGACGTTCTGAGAGGAAAACGCCAACATTTGTCGTTCACAGACGCCAATATTTGGTGTTCTGAGAAAAAGAACTCCAAACTAGTTTACAGTGTTAAGAACATTTCACTAGAGACAGTGACATGTCCCTCATCTGAGCACAAAATGCACTTGAGATGAAGAACAATATAATATCCACTCATCCAAGGCCAAAACCTTCAGAACGAGAACAATTTCTCTTACTTCAAAAACTTATCCATCGTAGGGTATGGCGACTGTGCTGTAGGGATGAACAACCCTAGAAAATTTCGAAAAAAAAAAACGCCTTAAAATTGTAGTTCTATTTTTCGGTTTTGCGCGTGTTACCTTATAAGTTACGTGTTGCAACGCCCATTCACGGGATTGGCAGTACGTTGCCTTATTATTGTTGTCAAAGGTAATTTCTCAGGTCCGGTGACAGACTGTCTCCTTACATGTCGCATGTCCCATGCAATGAGAAAAGTGTTCCGTCTCTTTTCACAAGTGCAGTGCGCTGTACATAGTACACATACTGCACGAGCTCGTTCAGTTTTGCCGGTGGGTGGAAGGCGTTGGTGTGCCGCGCATATTGCCTACCCTCGACTCGGTGGGCGCGCGGACGATGGGCGTATCTATCTCTCCCTACCCCCCCCCCCTTCTCCTCTCTCTCTCCCTCCCCCTCTTTTTCCCCCCCCCCCCCCCCCCCCCCCCCCCCCCCCCCCCCCCCTTTGCACACGCACTCGGGTTGACAAACAAACGCGTGTGACACACGAGCGCATACCTATCGCACTGGTAGCTCACGCCTCACTTGCATAAGACGAGACGAGAAGCACTCCCAATCGTCTCTTTTTGATTTGCTGAAACCGTTCGTAGAGACCTAACGTACTTGCAGGAGATAAACGTCCGACTCATGATACTATTTTGAAAAAGACTTTAAGGATGTACAAGGGTGGTCCATAAACCCCTTCCTTTAATTTGCTTATACTGTGCCGCATGCAGGCGTGTGGGCGGGTTGCACACTCACACGGGGCCATAAGGCGCCGTGGGGAGCCACGGTAGGCAAGCCCGCCCGCACGCCTGCATAGTATGAGCAAAATAAAGGAAGGGGCCTATGGACCACCCTGTATGTGACTGTGTCATGCATTTTTTGTGTAGTAAACACACATAACACGGAACGCTTTTTAACATTGTAGGCCGCAATTAATTAATATATAACTAATTATTCAAATTTCCATTTCTTACTGGGTCCGGCACTATGTAGTTGAGACTTCAAAGTTATACCAGGTATGTGTGCAATGTGTGCTTATCTTACTTGGTTGTTTATGTGCGTGTCTTTTTTTTTGTAAATAACATAGACAAACGACAAAGTAACGCTTAAGACTAGGTTTATTTAAATAGAACAACAAAACAGTATCACAGTAACACTCCTACACCTTGATGCCGTGCGAGACCGCATCCTGCTTGTACGTGGCCTCGTACCTGCCCTCGGGGTCGTACTTGGCCTTCAGCTCCTTCCAGAGGACGGGCTTCTTCTCGATCAGGAACCTCACCACCTTCTCGGTCTGCATCTTCTGCTTCTCGGTGCACTTGGAGCAGCGGCTGGTGAGAGCATCGGGCAGCGACTCTGCGAAAACGACAAGGAAATAGTGGGAATGAACATCCATACAATTCTGCCACTTTTTTGCTCGCTTTATTGTTGGAAAACGATATCTAGGTCAGGTCAGTACCCTCCTTTGGTCACACTCTCTGAGCGCATCAATTCGGCTCCTTTTAGCTTCCTCTCCATCCCACACACATGACTTAGAATCGCTTGTCGTGTCTTCCCCTCCCTGTCACCTTGGCTCCCCCTCCCCTTCCCTCTGTCCGTATGACGGTCGCTCGCTTCCGTGCAACTCGACGGATTTCCTGGCATAGACTAGACAAGACAAGCCCAGAGGCGGACAGTAGCGGCGGACACTTGCGGAGATCGAGCTGCGGAGAGCGGCAGAGAGTGAAGCACGCGCCACCGTTAAAGATGCGAAATTAGACACCTACTCAGTATAAGGGGTGCAATGTTCGCACAGTTAAAACCTTACGAAGCAAACTGCCAAATCCTACGTACCTACAAAGGATTTGCTACCTACGAAGCTTCCAAATCCTTCGTATCAAGGAAAGATTTGGCACTTTTCTTCGTAAGGTTTTAACAGTGCGCTCGTCGCTGGATACAGAAGCCCGATCCATTCACGCGGCATTCACGCGAAAAAATGATCTGTCTACGACGCAAAAATAACCCGCTTTGTTTGCTCTTGACTCATTACAGGCACGCCTCTAAGTACGCGTTACCTTGTTTCGATTTTTTTTCTCCCTTGCCTCCTGCGTGTTTCCGTATGGTAAATAGGCGAATCTGAAGGACGGCAGAGCTGGTTCAACACACTCCAAGAAGAAGCTCGAAGCGAGCCACGGACAAGTCGATTGGGCTGCCTGCACTCCAGGCGCTGCCTGGCACTAGAACGAGTCGTCTGAACGAGTCCTCTGGTCCCCCCTCTCCCTCTCTTCCATCAGACTCACTCGCCCACATGACGCAATGCTCTTAACGATCAGGATGCAGACCGGTGATCCGGGCGGGACACGGGCAGGCGGTGGTGTAATGTTTGGATCGATCGCAGCCATTGGACTCTGCGTTAGGAAGCGCGGCCAGACTACCCGGACGAAAATACAACTTCACTGCAAAAATCCTTCTAAAATAATTTTTTAGACCGAGGTGGGCGAGCGGCAATGAAAATTAGTCCATGTCGGGTAACCAACCTACAAGCTATGCACGCATCGGTCCTTTGCTCCAACTCACATTCGGACTAAAACTAATAGAATCATTCTTTGTAGGGGCCTTATGAGCTACCAACAAATAAGTTTTGGAAGCGTTGGCGGTTACCCCCGAAACTAGGTCAACACTCTAAATGTCTAAGGAAAATTATTGTAACTAGCACCAAGTTTCTGAGTGCATAACTCAGTTGAGATACAATATTGTAACTACAAATGCACTTTTCGTAACTACCTAGACGCAATATTGTATCTGAACAGTTGCACACAAAATTCCGGTGCTAGTGCTAGTTCCAATAATTGCCCTTAGACATTTAGAGTGAACGTTCTGAGCTTAGAACTTGTAGCTTTTAAAAATAAAGTCGAAGATAATAATTCCCAGTGAGAGCACAAAGTCAGAACCGGGTAAAAATGGGGTCTTTACAGGTCACTTTGACGTCTAAGTCAGCTACCTGGGAGAACTAGATTTTGACTTTTAAGGTCAAAATTACACTACTTTTACGTCATTTTAACGTAATTTTGAGTTTGGTGATCTCCTTGGAAGGAGACCTCGCGAAATTTTTGAAAGACTTTGTCAACCTCTCGTACATTAGGGTGAACATTTGCAACAGGTGACTTCTCACACAAGTACAGGTGTGTACACTGATAAACTAAGTGTGCGATTTCTTGACACTTGTAAGTGTGCAACTAGGAGTTGAATACTTACTTACAGGTGTGTACTTGCAAGTATGCAACTTCTTAGTTGAGCACTTTCTACACAGTGAGCATTCAATCTAAGAAAGAGCTCAACAGAAGAGTTGAACACTTGCAATAATGGCACACTTGTAGGAATTCAACTTGCACACTTGCACACTTACAAGTGTGAAGCAGTTGCACACTTAGTTTATCAGTAGGTGAAAACTCGTTCGTGCAAGGGAAACGTAGCCGTGCAGTAAAACATTTTGCGCCTATTTTCTCCATCCATTAACAGCGGATCGAAAGCTTTGCATGACCAGATTATCAGTTGCGTGCTCCTGTCCAGGATCGATAAAAACATTGGACTAGCCCCCTCCTTATGCTCTGGTCTAAACATTTATGCTGACAAAACGCAACTTTTTTTCCTTTTTATTTACAGCATAAGTGCATTTATGCATGCAGGGAGAGTGACCCGCCGGTGCGGCACGGAGGCTCTGCAGTGGGAATGAGTCAAAGTGATTACATCCTCACCGTGGGTATTTTCACATGTCTACGTGCATCATTCTGTTGAACATTATCAAAAGCAAAACACCCCACGACCCTCACTTTCTCACAGCCATCATTTATATCCCCCCTTCCCCCTTTACCTACACACATTCATGGCTTTATCGAGTGCACACTGCACCTCTGCCAGGACCACGCCGTATCCAGAACAGACACACAAAGTAGTGGATGTCCTTGCATGTTTGCCAGTACCCGGTCGACCACCTCCACTGCATGCCCCCCCCCCCCCTTTGCACACGCACTCGGGTTGACAAACAAACGCGTGTGACACACGAGCGCATACCTATCGCACTGGTAGCTCACGCCTCACTTGCATAAGACGAGACGAGAAGCACTCCCAATCGTCTCTTTTTGATTTGCTGAAACCGTTCGTAGAGACCTAACGTACTTGCAGGAGATAAACTATTTAAAACAAATGAAAGTTGATGGCCACACTGCCTCGAGGTAAAAGACGATGTTATATCCCACTTCTGATTTCTGATTGTACCCTGGTAAATCAAGAGTGAGACCGTTATACTAAATAGCTAATGTGAGCCACAGTGTCTCACATTAGCTAATATAGCCCACCCCAGTACCCCACCCTTAATGTGGAGCACTGGGTTTTCTACATTAGCTAATGGGAGGCACTGGGTGTTCTACATTATCTATTGGGAGGCACGGGGTGTTCTACTTTAGCAAATGTGAGGCACTGAGTGTTCTACATTAGCTAATGTGAGGCATTGGGTGTTTTACATTGGTTAATGTGACGCACACAGTGCTCCACATAAGCTAAAGTATAACATTTTCTCACTTGATTTTTACAGTGCAATGGTAAGAATTAGAACATAATTTGCGATAATCAAAACTGGATTTTCGATAACATTTTTTGTGACTTGAACACGCGTACAAAGAACACACTTAAAAGAAAGCACGTTCTTAAAGTTGGTTCAGGGAGGGTTATAAATGCACTGGAATTGGGGATTGGCACTCCTTGCACTTTTGTCGACTTTGTCCATGAACTCTTATCCCCCGCCCGACCCAACCGTTACTGTGGATCACTCACTTTTGAGTTCGGCACCGTCGGGCGTGCACCGCCCCTTGTCCATCAGGCACTTGAAGTAGTTGTCGAGGAGTCTTTGGTTCTTGAGGATGTCGTCGACGTTGACGTTGTCGAACTTGTTGGTGTACTTGTCGTCGGCGAGCGCGAGCGCCGCCAGGGCGGCGAGGCACAGGCACACGGTGGGGACGCTCTTCATCGTGGTGGTGCTAGTGAACACGCGCGCCTCTGTCGAACCGAATGCGGAAAGGCCCGGTCCTGCCGAGTATATATACGACGGACAGGAGGGCGCCTCCGAAGCGCGCGCAGGGCGGCGGCCGCGGCGGCCCGGCCCGGGGCAGGACACGCACCCGCGGCCCAGTCCGAACGCGGCCCGGACGGACCCCCTGCCCTGGAGGGGGGGCTGCCGGCCAGCGAGCTGGGGGAAGGGGGTTCGTTCGTGTCCGACTATCGCAGATAAGCTGAGGGTAGTGGTGGGGAGCACCCACCCCACCGCGCCATCCATGCGGTCATCATTTTAATATTATATGAAAATTTTACGCGGAATTAGACTGTTACAGTTTCTAGGACAAAATTACAGTGCCTCAACACTCTGGAAATTCCACTGGATCAAAATGTCCTTCCGTGGCTTGTATACACTTCGGAACCGCAGCAGTGGGTCATTGGGTCATTTCGCTCCATGTACCGAGTGTACAGGCTAATACTCCCCAGTATTTTTGGTTTGAATACCTAACTAAGGGGATATGGCGCCTTGCAGGCAGGTCGGGTAGGCAAGCCCGCAACACTGGGGAGTATTGCATTTGCAGACTGTAGGGATGTCGTACTCCGTCATATATGCTGTTCTATTTCGTGCTGTCCAAGGTGGCTAGTTCGGCCCGTCCTCGATGGTACACTCTCATCCTGTTACTGATTTCCTTTTTACCCCTTGGTCAAGTATGCCTGCTGTTCAAAAAATCTTTAAAAGCGACAGACAATTTCTTCCTTTATCGGTAATTTACTCATAAAAATATACACAATAAGAAACGAATTAGTCAGTAATCCCTGCTGCATAAAAACGCGCCGCTTAGAGGAAGGTCTTAAAAATTAAGTGTTTGGCTGTTCATGCAACCGAGAAGCGCAGAGACTTATTGATAGCACAATAGAGGGACCACGTTATTTAAAAAATCTGTACACATGCAGTATACTTGTTAAGCATACTTGTTTCCAAATTGGTGCATGTTAAAAATGACAAAGAGGGTACCAGCGGGTAACATTTGCTCACGGTAAAAATTGTTACTTGTTGTCCAAGGACCATCGGAACAAGATGCAAGGACGCCCCATGCAATTTTTCCTGTCCCGTCCTTGAATCCATCCGATGGATATCAAGGAACAGTTTTCACCTTGTGTGGATTGAGAGGGGGCATTCAGTTTCGTCTCCCAGTCTTCAAGTTAAAAGATTGGAAATTGGTTTCTTACAAGAAGCTCACTCTTAGCAAATAATAAATGATTTTACCATTTTGCTACAAACAGCTGCATAGCCGAACAAATCACCGCAAAAATATACTTTTAAAACGGTTTCTTTTTATCCCCTCCCCATCTCTGTCTCCCTCGCCCTTGCCCTACCTGTGCTTGGTACGCGCGTGTCCTTGTCAGGTGGGACGCAGTGAAGAGACTACGAGAGAAGACAGAGAGAGAGAGAGAGAGAGAGAGAGAGAGAGAGAGAGAGAGAGAACAGAAAAGAGGGGGGGGGGGTCAAAGCCGTGGCTGCTGGCCCGGCCGGTTCAGTGTAAACAAACGTTACGCATTGAGGCGTGTGACAAAATCTCTTATTGCAAAGTCGCTTATCGTTCCGCGAACCTGTCGAAATTATGGGTGTATTTGCTCATGCAGTTGCTAACGCCTTTGCGCTTGAACAGCAGGCCGTGCAGGCCGGGTTGGTTCTCCCCTGTCCTTTCCCCTAAGCATTCACGTCTATTTTTGTCGAGTACTTAAAGTTCGAGAGGTCGATGGACGCTTTACGACCGACGTTCCCGTATGGAAAGATTCTCGCCACCACCATTCGTACAGCTCTTTTCTTATTTTCACCCTTTAAAAATTTTATTTGTATTTTTTGTCTCAGCGTCCAACAGGGGAACAAGCTTTGCTCGTGCGGCTGGAGAATTCCACTCTGGTCGTCGCCGTTAGGGAGTCCCTAGTACTTTTCCCTTCATGACACGATATTTCTAAGGCACTCCGTAATTACCGTTCTCGATCAATTTTCGCCGATCCGGTTCATATGGAACTTCCCCCTCTCCCCAACTTGCTCCCACATCCTTAATGCTTTAAAAATAAATAAAAGCAAGATCTTTAAGACGCAAAATGTACCGTTAAACATTTAGGTGTTCAACTTCACCGTAACTTTTTAGTATTCAAATCTCCAGTTAAAACCCTAAAGTGCGCGTGGCGTTAAGTTCTTCCATGTGTACGCCAGTTGAACCAATATGAACACCTTTTTATCAGAGTACGAACGTCAACGTTTCTGAAAGGTTCAGTCGAGTAACGTGATCATGAAAACAAAGCAGGTGATATCAGGTGGCTGACTCGCGCTGCGCACTTTCGTAGTTATACTGTACTACATGCACGCGTGCGGGCGGGTTGCCCACTCGCACGGGGCTCCAAGGAGCCGTGGGCAGCGAGCATAGGCAACCCCCCCCCCCCCCCCCCCCCCCCCCCCCCCCGCACTCGTTCATGTGGTACAGTATAACTACGAAAGTGCGCGGCGTGAATCAGCCACCCGGTATAAATTTGAGACCAGCAGACCATACTGTCCATCAATAGAAATATTGAATTCAGTAATGATTTCCTCTGCCTGCTCTCAATCACTTCTTCTCGCTGTCTGATTGTACAATTAAGCTAGCTGTACATTTTACTATTCTTCGTTTATTTAATTATTTTCTCAATTTTCCCCAAATGTATCATTTGCATTAAAAAAATCGAATTTACAGTTAGAAAGTGGGCAGAATCTGGAAACAGAAGAGATTGCCCCGTGCAGTCAGAGGCGTCAAAGAATCGTGTGAAACGGGTCGCCAACTCTCTGACCAGGGAAGGGGTGACGGAGGAGAGAGAGGAGGGGGGCGTGGGTCTTCCCCGGCGCCTCCTCCTGACCAGCGTGTGATGCGCAGGAGGTCAAGTTCACGGTGTGCCTCCTGGCGACAGATAGGGGACAACTCACAGATGCTTTGCTTACAGAAAAATCGTTTCATAATCTGAGAAATAATTCGCGTCATAGGGAGTATGTTTCAATTTCGGTCCTTCTTAAAAATCCTCGCGCTTTGCTTTCTGTTTTGCTCGCTTGCTCTCTCTTTCTATAGCCATTACGAAAATAAAGGTCTGTGACAATACCAGTTTTGCTTCCGAAGTCGTGTTTTCGGAAGTTGAAACACAAAAAAAGAATAAAAAGATAGAAATCGGTAAAAATATATCCGTCTAGGCAACAGGTTTGTCGTGTGGGTGCCGGTTGGTGTTTCCTGGTGAGGTGCCACCTGCCTGCCTATGGACCCTGAAAACAAGCCGCCCGAACGACCCTGGCACCGAGACGACAGGACAGCGGCCCCGCGGGCCCGCGGGGGGCTCGCCGCTGGGCTGGGTCAGTCGGGCAGGGACCTCAGGGTGGGGCGGGGCGGGGCGGGACGGGAGGTCCGGACCAAACATCTCAGACAAACCGGGCGGGCGGGCGCTCCCGAAGTGCACGGACGGGGAAATTTCTTTTTGCGAAGAAATATGTTTCGAGTATGTATAAAGTTAGAGACAAAAATTGTTACTCCACACGATAAAATTCTAATAATTCATCAGGAATGAATTAAAGTTAAAGTAAATTCTATATGTTTTGAACCGCGAATCCTGATACCCTGAGCCTGAGATGAAATAATACGGGGATGCTTTTTGACCAGTTGCATCTTTCGAGAGTTACGATTTGATTGGAGAGGGGCCAGAAGTTAAAGTAAAATAACTGGCCCAAAAACCACTCACAGTAAACAGTTGTTCACAGTTTAATTTTTTTTTTCTTTTGAAGTTTTTTTGGGGAAATTTTTAATGAGTAATATAGTAAAGTTACGATTTTTAAACTGTAAATTTACAAATAAACTCTTTTGACATAGCGTATGTGCTCTTCAAAAGTTATATGTCGTAAACTGACGATAAGGAACGTTGTAAACTCGGGAATTTACAGCGACCCAGGCCTCCTTGTGAGTCGTGCCCGCTGCACCCGGGTACCCGGGCGGTACCCGGGTACCGACCGGGTAGGCGTGGGTCGCGCGCACGCAGCCACTGTTATGTAACCGCCCTCGAAACTACATCACACCACCCAGCCTCCCGCGCCCCGCGCCCGACGCCGCGCGCCCAGCTCCGGCCACTGGCCCGCCCAGGCCTAACTGGACCGGCCGGGCTCGACTGGGCAGCGACGTCGTCGTCGGTTTGCCCGGTTTATCGTAAACCGCAGGGCAGGACACTGGCAGCCCTCCACCTCCCTCCGCCCTAACACACACACACACTCACACACGCGAGTTACACAACGAGTATACACTGCGCAGCAACGACCCGAGTCGCCTGTCTCATAATAACACACAACAATCATGGTTACAGTCACCTCACCACCAGCGGCGGAGCGGCGCCAGCTGCAGCGGCGAACACACTATGTTTTTCCACGGCAGGACCGGTTGGCAGGCAGGGCACCGGCTAGAAGCCCGAGAGGAAGGAGGCCGAGGAGGACCCGAGGAACCAGGACGCGCGCGGCCGACGCTGCGGGCAAGTCCCTCGCGTTCACTTTCGGACCCGGTATACTCGCGCGCGGCGCTACAAAGTAGCGAAACTATGATACACCCATGGCTTTGTTTTGGACGAAGATTGACTTGTTTGTTTTTCGTCGCGCTGGCTCTCCCAGTGCCTTGGCTCATCCCCAAGGTGACCTACATTTCATTTTTCTGCTCGACCCGAAGGTCGACACTTTGATCCGAGAGCCACCTCAATTTGCCCTCAGTAAACTCCAAACCCACCCACAAATTTGCCCCCTCACTATAGCGTTCCGGTAAAGCTGAAATGCAGAAGAATGCATGGAACAAGAAAACGGAAGTCACCATGCTACAGCATATGAGGAAGTTGCCCGATAAGAGGAACAAGAAGCAGGTAGCACTGAGGAGGTGGCGTGGCGTAGTGCCGTCCCTAAACAAGGCAGAAGATGAGCGACAGTCTAGCAGAGGTTAAGATGCGTGTCGTTAGATTTCAAACAGTTCAGAACGAGCCTATGCATCTCGCACCTTGGTACCACCTATACCAAAGTTTACCACAGTTGAGTCATTATCATTGAGTTAAAATTGTACCAATGTAATATGTCCGTACACTAACCTAAACAACGACACCGGGCCGGTTAAGAAGATTGTATAAACTTACTTTTCCAAAGCCAAACTTTGCAGAAGCACTTTTTGACACTATGTTGCTACGCCGGTCTAGTATGGACCCAATTTTTCTTTACAAATTATACAAAACTTGATTTATGATCACACATCCACCCGCGATAAAAAACATTATGGTCGCCGGCGTCACCGGCGTTTTGCTTTGCTGAGGGACGGCGCTACGCCACGCCACCTCCTTGGTGCTACCTTCTTTTTGTTCCTCTTATTGGGCAACTTCCTCATCGATTTCCGTTTTCTTCTTCCTCGCATTCTTCTGCATTTCAGCTTGACTGGAATGCTCTATTTGAGGAGCGTTCCTTCTCGGTCTCACCATCACTCTTCAAAGTATTACAGTGTGTTGTGTACATATTCGAATGAATGTCTTAGCTCAGCGCCCGCTGCTCAGGCAACCCAACGCACACCCGGCCTCCTCCAGGACTCTCTCGCGCTCCGGCTCAGACCGCCCGTCGCGCCGGCAGCCCCTCCTACTCCCCGCTGCGATGGGTTGCCTATGTGGCGAACACCACCGGGCCCTTGCCGGTCTGATGCGGGGTTATGGTGAAACTGTTCAAATGGCTCCTTTTGAAGGACTGTGTCAAATGTCCTCAGAAATATGATGCCTGCGTGAACTAACAAGGAGACTTAGTAAGACTTGGCAAAAACCACGGGTTGGAGCATCCCAAACCGTGAGGTGGTGTTAAGGCCTATTATATGGAGGCAGCGGGGCAATGACTCATTTGCAACACGTTGGAGTTTTCTGAATGAATGGACAGAGAACAAGGACAACGCCGAAGCGCTTTCCTTCCGAACCGCTGATCTGTGCTCGCCCCGAATGAAGCCGAAAATGACCGAGCGGGCGAGAGCGAGTTGCGAGGAGGAGCGCGGGAAGTACTCGGCGGGTAAGGAGATGGGGAGGGGGAGGGGGTGGGGGAGAGTGCGCACCCCGGGAGGCTCGTCCTGCGTCCTGCCCGCTGGCGCGCTCTCGCGGGCGCCGGGGGAACCACCCCGCACGAGGCCGGCC
>NW_026267243.1:141328-142272 GCF_000697945.3 Frankliniella occidentalis
GGAGGGGGAGAGGGTGGCTGAGCCGGCGGGTGGCGCGGCGGTGCGGTGTACGAGTCCAGGCTTGTCTGTCTGTCAGATCGGTTCAGTTGAGAGAGGAGTCTGTTGTCGGTTGAGTCCCTCCGCGTGCGAGTAGCTTGTTTGGAGCGGGTGACAGTTGTCGTTTCGCGACGGTGCTGGAGGCCGAGTAGCGCACGCCCCTTTGCACGTCGACGGCGACGTGAGTGGCCGCGGACGCAGTCAGGATCGCGACGACGTCCCCGCTGACTCTCCGTAGCGCGTCGTAACGGACTTTCTTCAGCTGGCGGTGCTCTCAAACTTCACTCCTTTTTTTTGGTCGCCGCTTTGTCGGCCACAGTGAGGCCGCTTGTGCATCGTCTCTGCAGACTTGAAGAGACAACGAGGTGAGTTTCCCTCTCCTGTAAAACATAGTAAAAGTACGCGAAATAGCCGGGCAACTTTTCACCCCTGCTACACCGGCATGTGTGTGTGTGTGTGTGTGTGTGTGTGTGTTTTGCGTGCGCGCGCGTGTGTGAGTATGAAAGTGTGTAGAAGGCTGCGCCCCCGGTTCCCCGCCAAACTACACTATTTTCTTTCATTTTTTTCTGCGAGTGTAACCGTAACAGATGTCGGGGGCTCTTCCCGCCCGCCCGCCCGGCCCCGGCCCCGGCCCCGACCCTTGGTGGCTGGGCGGGGTCGGAACCAGAGGGGGGGAGGGGGCACGAAATAGCAGACCAGCCAGGGAGCTGCACACATGAGGAGGATTTTTGGCGTTCGTCTTGCGCGCGTTGTCTGGGAGGCCGTGCAGTCCCCGCGAGGGCCCCGCCGGCCGGCCGGCGTGCGGGGCTCATCGATCCCCTCGGCGGGGTGGCGGAGGCTGGGGCCCCGGCCGGCCCCGCCAGGCCCCACCAGGCCCCGCCAGGCCCCGCCAGGCCCCACCAGGCCCC
>NW_026267243.1:148788-149533 GCF_000697945.3 Frankliniella occidentalis
AGAGCTGGAGCGAGCTTCACGTTTTTATGGCCGCTTCCTCTCCACCAGTACTTACTCCAGTGCGTCAGCAAAAGAGAATTAATGCGTCGATACTGCGGAGAAGTCGTTTGTCGTTTGCCCGTGTTCGTCACCGTTGAAAAATAATGACGAGGACAAGAGCCACCCTTAAATATATCTTTTTTCAGGGCCCTTGTTTGAGCGAGAACACAGAGGGGCCCCCGGCCGGGCCACGCCCACTATTAGTTACGCCCAACTCGCTCGCTCCTCGCCCGTACCGCGAGGTCACGCGGCGCAGCAGAGGCAGCCGAGGGCGCAGCGCCATCCCATTAGGGAGGGGCGCCGTGGGTGCGAGAGAGACGGAGACGGCGGCTGACACGGGGACACGCCGCCGCCACGCTCCACGCCCTCCCTCTCTCTCTCTCTCTCTCTCTCGCTCACACCAACTCGCTCGCGCGCGGAGTCCATTCTGCACTCTGTTTTGACGCCACCCCCGTGTAGGGTACCCCAACTGTGTGTTGCGGCGGGCTATGACAGCACTAGCACTCGCTCCGTCTGCCTCAAGGGTAGGCAAACCCGCAACGCTGCTGTGTCGTAGCCCTGGCGCGGTGTCGGACGGAACTCGCCCCAGCCTGGCCTGTGCGGTAAAGAGTTAGTCACCCCATGGGGTGGGCCCTCGCCCAAAGGACGTGCCCCCGCGCGCCACACAGCAGGACCCTCCGGACCCCACAGGACGTACCCCCCCCCC
>NW_026267243.1:149583-152272 GCF_000697945.3 Frankliniella occidentalis
CTTTAAAATATTAAATTGGTCATGGGTGTTAGACATTAAAATTCAATTCAACCTATCTTTTAATTTATTTTATCATTGGTCTGACGGGGCTATACAGTCTTGGAAGATATCCCAAGGTGTCAGCTATGGCATGTATACGAAACGACCTTAACGAAAATCATGGACAGCACCTTAACATTCACTTCGTGTCCTGCCGAGTGACGAGACTTGCACTCCGCTCCCCCTCCCTCGCCTCCTTCCCGCGCTGCTGCGTCACCCCGCGATCGCGCTGCTCCCGCCTTGGGGAGGGGTAAGGGTTGATCCAGGTGGGGTTGCGAAGGCGACGGGAGGGGGAGGGGGGGGCAGTCGAGTCGCAGTCTGCTCTGCTGTCTCTGATTCACGCCGCCCCGAGCCGGCTGCGGCGTGTTCGTCTGGAGAGGATAGGGCCACGTGTCTACTCGCGGGCCCGGCGGCCACGTCGGACGTGCGCGTCGTAGCACCCCCCCCCCTTCCCCGCCACTCTCACCTGCTTAGGTGGTGGGCGAACATGCGGGTGTTTGACCTCTCTCCTTCCCTTCTCTCCCGTCACTCTTCGGCGGCCGCGGCCCGCCCAGTTGCACCTCCGCGACGACGACAACGGCGGTGGCGGCGCCGCCCCCGTCCGGGTCGGGTGCGGTGGCGGCGCTGTCCTGCTCGATGGACTTGGTGGCCACTGGCCTCCGGCGGCTGACCTTCGCACAGAGGGAGATGGAGGAAGGGGATAGCATCGGGTTCACTTTCCTTTTGAAGACTAGACACGCGCTTTAAAGTCGCCGCCCTTCGCCGCCGTCGCCTCTCCTCGCCCTTCCCCGCTGCTGAGTCCGCCGATGCGGTCACTCAACCTGTGAGCCTTGCACAACGAACGTAGAGCCCCCCCCTGCTGAGGGCGTGGCGAGGCGGGGATGGGGCCCCGGCCGGCTTTGCAGGGGCTTTCCTGGCTGGAACACTCGCCTCGCCCCGCCCCGCCGCGCCCACCCCTCGACGAAGCCTCACGCAGCGAGCTGTTGGGGGGCCAAAGTGATTCGGCCCCACGTTCGGCCCGCCTCCGCCAGCCCACCCCTACCATGCGGCCGTGATTGAAGGTACTCGAGGGCAGAGGTTCCTTTTAACGTACATGGCCCCCTGCGGTAAGGTTCTTTGTTTCCATTCGAAAATTCGAGTTCCGTTCGGGTGCGTTGACGTGTGAACGTTGGCTCGCGGTGCTCCGGCGCCGAGCCGGCCGGCCACGCCCCTGCAGGTGAAGCGCGCCGGCCGCGCCGGTGGGGTGGCAGAGGGGTGGGGGTGCTGATTGTGGAGGGGGTTGTTCCGTTTTATTCAGTTATTCTGGAAGATCTCGGGAAAGAATAATTTTACGTATCATTGGCTTTTTGGACCCCGGCCGATCTTCGGTGCCCATCAAAGGCTAAAGGCTGCGCACGGCAATAGCAAGACCGTCGCATGACCATCGCACTCATTAAACAGAGGAGGGTAAAACATGTGGTGCAACTTCCAAACATTGCACCCTTTTCCCCTAACAACCTCATAGGTCACGCTCCCTCTCCCCCTCCCCTCGTTCTCACACCTTAATGACAGCTGCTGGTAACGGAAAAGGCTCCGACACGTACACACAAATACGACAGTCCGCCGTCACCCCAACCCCATCGCGTATATGGCTCATTACAAACTGCGTATGTTCTGTATTCTGACAGGATCCTGACAGGTGTCGACTGAGGTACCGTTACACCGTCAAAAAGTTGCCATTGTTACGTTTTCCCGTTTTTCCCTCCCTCAGTCGTGGACTTTCTTTCCCAGATGTACTCGAAGAATTGTTTGTTGCTCACGACGGAAAGTTCATATCATATAGCCACTCTCACTCACCTGTCGCCTTCTGTCGTGTGTGTTGTGGTGACGGGGACATGGAGAAACTCGCGAAAGATGACAATTGTCCGTCCGTCCGCTATCGTGTTGATTTATTTGTGACTTTACGAAAGTCCGTTGGAGGTGCGCTGCTGGAGCCTCTCCTCGGGTCGGCTCGGCACGACAACACTCGGCAACGAAGCGAACGAACCTCGCCGAGGAGTCCGGGCGAACGGAAAAGAGATTTTACGAGGGCATGTGGTGGTGCATGCGAAAGATACAAAAGGGGACGAGACGTGTCCCGCAGCGCGAGCAGCGCTCACCGACACTGCCAAACATGCAACGAAAAAGATTTTTAAAAAAGAAAAATCATCATGTGCCAGAAGATATTATTGGGGACTTGCTAATCATTTAATTTGTGTCGAATCACTGCCGGGCCATTTCTTTTTCCTTCCTTATGCAGAGGGAATGACTTTTGAATTTTTCGCGGGGTATTTTGGCAACGCCCGTCAGATACGATTATTGGTAAATTAATGAATAGCCCTTGCTTAGTTGTAATCTGTTGAGGAAGATCGCATCCAGGACCGGACTGGCCAGGGATGCTAGGGTGCGGTTCCAACACAGTAGGGCCAAGGACTTGACCTGTAAAAGCCGTAAACCTCCTTGGGTCGCAGTAAAAAAAATCTGTGGAACTAACAAAGGAATGTGCATACGTTTTGGTGCCGCATTCACATCCTTAGCCTACGGTACATCTTCCCCTCTATGGTTCGCAGTTTCTGGAAAATGTAACCTGCTCTCAGGAAACCGTGCCCGCATGTGGTGGGCGAACTCCCCC
>NW_026267243.1:153107-155910 GCF_000697945.3 Frankliniella occidentalis
CCCCCCCCCCCTCTCTCCCTCTCCCCCTCTCCCCCTCTCTCAACCCTTATTCATTCGTAGCATCCCGATGCCGTCGCTGCCAACCCGTCGGCGCGTCGATGAATACTGATGCGTTTTCGTCGCGGTGTGTTGGCATTCATGGCGCCTGGGAGACCCTCATTACACCCCGCTGATCCAGCTGAGAGGGCCGTAGTAGTGGTAGTCCGTGAAGCTGTGGGCGGAGGCGGAGCCGCGCCCGCCCGGGAGTGTGCGATTGATTGGAGAGCTCCCGCGCGCAAGCTCCACGGCTTTTGAAAAACGTTCTCAGAATGTTCCCTCTCCCACACCGCTCACCCTTATTTTGAGAGGTTTGCGGAGAGAGAAGCTCTCCGTGAGCTCGCCAGTCGCACCCCGCCCGCCCCCGCCTCGCTGGTCCCCGCCGTTTAGGTCAAGTTGGATTAGGTTGTCGTCCCCCGCCTCCGCGCTTCTGTTTGAATATAATTAGTAAAGTTTGTCGTGGGGCGCCAGCAGCGGGGGGCGGTGCGCAGTCCGCCCGCAGCCCTCTCGGGGGCGTCGGAGGAGGTAAATGAGCTCTCGCTGGAACCGATAGTTGGCCCAGGTCAGCTCCGCGGGGTCGTTGGGTTGGCCGTGGTCAGGCTGGCGCCACTGTAGGATTGGCGTGGTCAGGTTGGCGCCACTGTAGGATTGGCGTGGTCAGGTTGGCACCTCCGAGCCGTCACGGTCGCGCGGCGCGCCCGCCCGCTTGCAGGTGACGTGAACCGGAACGTCCTCCCACGCCTCTCCTTCCGTCCCTGCATACTGCTCATGGAGCGGGGACCAGTAAAAAGTACGTTAAAGCGTCGAGCGAGCAGAAATGAGATTTGTGAAGTTTTTTCTGTCCGTGTAGGCGCCTTTTGGGATCGGAACGCCCCGCGACGACAGCTGCAGCCGCGCTGCCGCATCCCGCTGCCGCCGCCGCCGCCGCCTTTGGGTCGCCGCCGCGACCGGCGGACATAAAGCGGAAATAAAACAGCCCGCCCGGCCGGAAGTAGTTATGTCGTGAAGGACGGATATAGGGGAATCGTTCGGGTGTGGTGGGGCCTAACTCTTAGCACTGGGGCCACTTCTTTCGGAGGGATGAATGAAGGGCAGTGGCAGAGCGGGGGAGATAAGTATATGAGAAATGGAGCAGTCGGGAGCAGAGTAAAACGGAAAATGGTGGGGGGGGGGGCTCCAGCACCGACTAAAGAGCCTCATATCGAGTGTTTTACGTCCCTGTTCTAATCGCCTCTGCGCGCGGACGCTACGCCTTTCTCTGCGTCGGCCTAGAGCGGAGCAACGCCAGGCCGGGCCCAACCTTACGGCGTTTATGAATCGCCTTTATATCCCGGGCAGCGAGAGAGAGGAAAGCCATCAGTCACGGGAAGAAAAGGGGCGAAGCCGGAGGGAAAAGAGAGAGGGGGGGGGGCTTTCTCTTCATGATTAGTGATCGCAAGAGAGCTGATCAGTGAGCTGATCACTTCCTCTGAGGGGCCGCGGCGTCCCGCCCGCTAAGGGGCTCCTCTGCACCACAATCACCACACGGTACAGTACGTCATGGTCGTTATGCGCCGTGCTCCAGAACGCCCCGCGTGCGCACCGGACCCAGCGACCCACCCACACACACTCACATAACGATAAACTATTTGTACACTTGTACACACGCCCTTTCGCCGCACGCCCGTCCCTCGTGCAGCTGGACTAGAGAGAGGGGGGGGGGGTTGAGGAGAGGGCGCGCTGGGGGGTAGGCCTGCACGATATCCAGGTTTAGATATCGCGATACGATATTGGCTCCATATCGTGTTTTAGACGATACGATATATCGTCGATATATCGTACAAATATCGTCCCATATCGTGGTATCGTGATATCGTCCCATATCGTGATATCGTCCCATATCGTGGTATCGTGATATCGTCCCATATCGTGGTATCGTGATATCGTCCCATATCGTGGTATCGTGATATCGTTCCATATCGTGGTATCGCCCTGTATCGCGATATCGTCTAATATCGTGTATCGTGATATCGTCTCATATCGTGTATCGTGGTATCGTACCGTTTGAGGAAATCGTCTACACTGTAAGAAAAGCCTTAATACTACTTCTTTAAAAAATCCCTGGTCATGGACAGAAATATTGGCTGGTTGATGTGAGTACCCGTCAAGCAGTGCCGAAAATCGGTCACCACTCGACCACCCACACTGAATACCCGTACGGTACCGTGGTGCCCTGTATGCACAGGCATTCCGCGCTAGTTTCGACAGGTATGGGAGCCTAGACTCATGAAATTTCCACCAATCGATTGGACACTTGTCAATTTCGAGTGGTGGGATTCTTTCTTTAATGCGCTTACTCAGTATCGTGGTATCGTCCAATATCGTGGTATCGTGGTATCGTCCAATATCGTGGTATCGTGATATCGTTCAATGTCGTGGTATCATGATATCGTTCCAATATCGTGGTATCGTGATATCGTTCAATATCGTGGTATCGTCCAGTATCGTTTTATCGTACGATATCGTGGTATCGCCATTATCGTGTATCGTCTCATATCGTATCGTCTAACAGATCAATACGATATCGTCCCCCACGATATCGACCCAATATCGTATCGTCGACGATATATCGTGATATCGTGCAAGCCTACTGGGGGGGAGACTTGCGTGGCATTTACAAACAAGCGCTCATTCTTTATGTGTCTGCCGTGTGTGGCACGGAAATAGGAAGAGGGAGGGTGATTTTTGTACGTGTGGCATGGAAGGGGGGTATGGGAGTGAGGGGGGG
>NW_026267243.1:158655-181183 GCF_000697945.3 Frankliniella occidentalis
AGAGAGAGAGACAAATGTGGTTACGCAGCGTTCGTAACGGTGCACGGCTAAAACAAACGCAACGGAGCTGCTCTTTTTATTTTTTTCTGCCGGCGTCCTAATCAGATCTTCTTGTGAACCCCCCTACCCCTCTTCCATTAGGACGAGAGCAAAGACCCGAGAAAGAAACGGAAAGAGAGAGAGGGGGGGGGAGTAAAAGGACCCCAGGGTACAAGTGCAGCTCTCTCTGCACCCCCTCCCCCCCTACCCCCTGTTAAACCTCCCCCACTTGTGAGACTTCGGCCCTTAGCGAAAGAGACGCACGGCAACGAACGGAACGGAGACCACGTACGACAACGGTGGTGGTAGGACGCCACCGCAACGCACTGAACTCTCACCACATTCGGCCAGATTTGTTGTTGCTGTGGTGAATTGCAGGCTAAAAGGCGTCTCGCCCCCCTCCCCTTCCCCCTGCAGGCAGCCTCGCGATGCTCGCGATGTGTTCCGTTTCACCCTCCCCCTGCACAGAGCCCTGGGCTTGGCGCGCGCCCGATGGGAGAGGCGCTTCGCTGCTCGGCTCAGGCGCACTGGAATTATGTGCAACTCTGAGCTAAATGAAGTAATTGCCGACCCAGCTCGACCCGGGCGCACTGCGAGGCGGGCCGGGCGCCGCCGGGGCGTTGATCCGCTGCGGGCGGGGGCCGGGCCTCTAGCTGCTCGGCTCTCATCCTTCTACTCGTTCTCTTCTCTAAATATTTCGAAACTCTTTGCCGATTGTGCTGAGAGATGGGAAGGGGACTGTTGCTCTTTCGGAGTTAAGTCCCACATATTTCACCACTCGTTATTGTTTGTGTGTTGTACTGACACTTGTGTACATCTTTTGTTTCTGTCAATTTATAGGAGCCGACCATGAGCGGTGTCGAGGTAGAGAAGCAGGAGAAGACGGAGAAAGAGGAGAAGACTGAAGACAAGAAGGAGATTGAAGAGGAGGAGAGGGAGAAAATGCTGAACGAGGAGAACAAGAAGCAGACGGAGGAGGCCAAAGAGAAGGAAGACAAGGAGAAGGAGGCCGATGACAAAAATGAGGCGGAGGGCAACAAGGTGTCTACCGGAGAGGTATCTAAATTTCTTCCTAAACTTGAAGCTTTATAAAATTTTAACTAAATTAGTTCCAACCCAAAATATCAGTGAAGTTAGGTTTCATTATTATTTTGATAAATACACGCATACAGTGTTTTTTGACGGGCTGAAGTACATTCAATCCTCTAAATTGAATTTGTCTTTTCTAGGTCGAGAGGAAGCGAAAGGCTTTAGAGGAGGCGACAAAGAAGGATGCCAAAGGACACATCCCCATCGGAGGCATCAGAATGCCGGGCTTCCTTCAGAGGCGCTCCAAAGCAGAAAAGGGCAAGGTACGTGTTTTCCATATTATTTTCACATTGCACGGTGATGTCATTCATATGGCACCTCGTCGGCGTTCTCTCATTGAGTAAAAACATTTTTGGTCGGGTCCCGCGCCCACTTGTGAGGCCCGACGGGGTGAAACAAGGGTCCTGGGTGGAGAGAGCGGAGCCAGACGTGCACAAGGGCAACACAAGGGCTGGCTCGAGGGGGCGGGCGGGGTGGTTGTGGTTGGGGGGAGAAGGGGTGTTCTGTGATTCATCCCCAGACAAGGCCGCCCATAGTGGAAAAGGGGGGGGGGGCGAAGGGAAGGGTTCCCACGGATCACCAGTCCGCCTGCCCTTCCTCCTGAACGATGTTGAGTCACATGGAAACGGACAGCCCTGACGTAATCCATAAGACCGAACTTATCTATTCTTCGTGAGAGTTTTCTTACAGTAAATATGGGAATGATGAATGTCCAGGGAAATGCTCGAGGATCTGGTGTTATCAGGTCAAGTGCAGATTGGGGCATTGGGGATCGGGTTGTCCCGACGACGTCGTGTGTGCTGGAGTGCGGCCGGCTGACTCACCCCTGTACTGTAACAACTCTTCCCCTTTGTTCCCTCAGGAGCCGGACCCGGAGGAGGGGGTGGACCTGCTGGAGGAGCCCGGCGCCGGGGCGGGCGCGTCCAAGGGCGAGGGGGACGGGGAGGCGGCGCGCGAGGGCTTCGGGCCGCGGTGCCAGCGCAGCCTGCGCCGCATGCTGCCCGCCATGTCGTCACTGCCCAAGGTGACGCTGCCGCGAGGGGTGCCCGCCGTGCGCCCGCACCTCGCCAGTCTCAAGCTCGCCAACCCCTTCGCCAAGAAGAAGAAGGAGCGCGACGTGGAGGCCGGCCCCACCGTGACGAGCGAGGAGAACGCCGCCCCGGACGAGACGACACCCGTGCAGGAGGCCGAGCCCGGCGCCGGCGCCAACGAGAAGGAGATCGCCAAGGCCAAAGAGGCGGGCGTCGAGATCGTCCCGGACACGCTCAAGAACGGCAAGGACGTGGACGTGGACGGCATGGAGACGGTGCAGCTGGACGCTGAGGTGAGGAACGCCGGACGGGGATAACTCTCCCTTCTCGAGTCCCATTTTCTAATAAAATTCAGCGTATTCATTTGTATTGTTCATGCCGATCTGCAGGAAAAGGGCGACCCGGAGAAGGGTGCCGCAGGGGGTGCCGATGCTTCCAAGGACATCCCACTGCTGGAGCGGATCCGCGGCTACAAGCACAAGACTGTCGCGGGTGGCGTCATTGCCTTCGTACTGGCGCTCATCATCATCGTCTCGATCGCGGTCTCTGGTCCTCACCACGACTTCGCCAAGGGGCCGATTGCGGACGGCAAGTTTGCTACGGCCACGGTCTCCTGCGGGCTCGTTCAAGGGTGAGATTTGTGTTTTTCTATCAAACTGACCCCAAGATACATTTTCTTTTATCTTCCTTCACTTATTCTTGTTAATTCTTTTAAATTAGTTTTATCTATTGTATTTTTTTGGCAGTATCTTGGAAAGTGGTGCATACACATTCAGGGGCATTCCCTACGCTCGTCCTCCTGTGGGCAAATTGCGCTGGCAGCCAGCCCAGCCCATGAACAACTTGGAGCACTGCTGGAATGGCACATTCCCTGCCCACAATTCTTCAAACTACTGCTGGCAAATCTTCCCTGAAGATGTAAATCTGGATTATTATTACAATTTTTATTATTATTGTCAGTAAATTATAAGGTTCTTCATTTTGTAAACATTTTGTGGTCTTTTTTTAGCAATCAATGAATGGTGCTGAAGACTGTCTGACTCTTGATGTCTTCACCCCTCAAGTGAGCTTTGAAAATCCTCTTCCAGTTGTTGTAGTGGTGGGCTCCTCTCATATGACAGGAGGCTCAACTACACCGCTACTGCAGCCAACAGCAAAACTCTCTCGCGCAAAAGAAGTTGTATTTGTACGCCCAAACTTCCGACTTGGGGTAAGTTAGTTCTCAGCATATATTGTTTTAGTTTTGGCTAATACATACCTGCAAAATCAATTACAAGCTTTTTGCCTTTTTTTATTTTAGGTTTTAGGATTCCTTACTACCAATGCTCTGACCAAATCAACATACCCTCCAACAAGTGGCAACTATGGCTTATCTGATATCAAACTAGCTTTAGAATGGGTGAAGCAAAATATTGAAGCATTTGGAGGTGACCCCAAATCTGTCACTGTTCTTGGATATCGGGCTGGTGCAACATTAGTCACTGCTCTTACGTCTTCACCTGCTGCTAAAGGTAAATACCAATCTGAAGATGAGAGCTCAAAAAATATATATGTTGAATTTTACATATGTTCCCCTTTTTTCTGTAGGTTTGATGAAGCGTGTTTGGGTGACCAGTGGATCAGCTGACTTCCCTGGAAGGCCTTTGTCAGAATCACAAACTGATTCCTCACCTTTCCTAGCTCGCTTGCAACGGTTTTGCACTGAGGATAGAAACTCCTCAATCTCTGGTAAACTTTTAATTTACAGAAGCGATAATTTTCCATTTGTCTTAATCTTTATTCATGTAATGTTATTTCAATTTGTCAACCTTAGGAATAACTGCAGACTGCTTGCGTTCCATTGAAGTGGAAGATCTGTTGGACGCTATGCCAAATGAATGGAGACCATCAATGCCTGACCTTCCAGCTCCCGTTGGTACAGCTGGTATGCCAAGCACTCATCAGTGGCTTGCATTAGATGGTGACATTCTGCGAACACATCCCTCTGAAGTTTGGGAAAAATGGGAAAATGAAGGCAGCCCTCTACAGATTGTTATTGGTTAGTACCATTGACAAAGCAGAACCCTTTTATTAAAAAAGAAAATTTTCAACTTTCTTTCCTTTTAGAACTAATTATAATTTCACATCTTCTTATACATTTTCAGGTGCCACTGCTCATTCTGATGCTACTGTTGAACTTTACCGCAATCTGTCTGATGCCTCCTCCAATAATGCCAATGTCAATGAGCAAAACATTATTAACCACATTGAGCACAGTGTTCTGGGTGAACTGAATCTGACAAAGGAGGCTATAAACCGTTACAATGCAACATGGCCAGGTTTGGCTGCGATTGTCTCTGATATTCGGACTGTCTGTCCTCTCAATGTCCTCGCTACCAAAATGCCATCAGCATACTTCTATGTGACAACTTTCCCAATCAGTGGTAAGTACAATCAAAATTCATTGACAACAATAAATAGAAATTGATCAATTACCCCTTTCCTTTTAAAAAAGAGATAATATCTTGAGCATTGACTCAAATCAGGACCCTTTTCTTTGTCAATGGATCCAATAATTTTAAAAAGACAAGATCATTTTTTTTTTTTACCTATTTCATTTTTTGGATTATAAAAGAAAACAACAAAAAAATTCTTACATTTGTGTATTTAAAAAATTGGACTAAAAGGCTAATGTACCTTCAAAAATCGTACCGCTCATGTCGTGGTGCATCAAAATTTTAAATTAGGCAAAATTTTAAATTAGACAAAATTTTTAAACCTCCTAGGTTATAAGGGATGCGGGAGGGGCCGATGGTCTGATGCTCCTAAACGATTAAGTGGAAAGACAAAGTGGCCTGCCCCACCGCTGGGCTGTGAAGGTAAAGCCATTATCCCACATTATTGTACCCATGGCATGATGCATGTCATCCAACAAAAATGTAATTTTTAAAATTTAATCTAGCAGATCACTTTCAAAAAAAAGAAAAACAGACGATCTAGTTTTGGTTTGGGTTATAGTCTATTCTACTTTGCAATAGTCCCTGTTGTTTTGGAGTACAATATGAATAAGAAACATTAATTTTTTGATTACCCATAGTAGTCATGAAATATGAAGAATGTAGAAATTTGCACCGTGTCAAAATGTTCTTGTACTTTCATTAGAACCTGCTTCCAAAAACTTATTTGTTTTGCTCCTAAAAGTATACTTTATTATTTGGTACTATATCTATAGAGTTTGTTTTGCCTATTTTTTTTCTCAGTAAAGATGTATCATACTTTTCTTTTTGTCTGTAAAGTAGACTCTAGATCTACTCCCAGGGACCACTCAATTGTTTGCCTTCTTTCATTTTAGCTTATTTTATTTTTTCCAGTTTCCAAGTCTGATGATGAACTTCAGTACCAAGAACCACTGGCTGAGCTGGGTATTGATGTGGCTGCCATTATGGGTCGAGTGGAAGGAGCTACTCCTGAGGAACGCAGATACATTACAGCTATGCAACAGTTGTTCTATCAGTTTGTACGATTCGGCGAGTTGCACCACAGCAGTGATAGCTACACTGGACGTATCCTAGTAGTTGATCAAGACACACTTCCCAAAGTTGAATATCCCAACTGTAACTTCTGGATTCAAAAGGATGTTGTTCCAAGGTTTGGTCATCGTAATTAGTGAATTTCTTTTTCTTCAAAGAAGTTCCACTAGAATTGTGTGATTTGTCTTCTTTGCCAAAGACGATTTTTCCTCCCCCATTTTTTCGCCATATTTGATCAAGTGCTCTAATGTTTTCATTTTTACACTAGTTTTAGATGACATAAGTTCTATGTCATACTATTCATATTAGTCTTTGGCTGTTTCTTCTCCAAATTGGTCTGCGCCAAAACAGACATTGACTGTTTATGGCAAGGTCTTTTAATCAAGAGATCATTTAAGTCAGTCTTTTTCATTCGTTCCATAGTATTCTCCACTACTCAATATTTGTTGGTTCCGTTTACAGTAATCCTCCCTCTTAATTGTGGTGAAATTCAATACTAAACATATCATGTTTTAGTCCAATAAACTCCTCACCACAAACAAAGTTAAATCATACTGCTACTGAATGTGTGAATATTCTCCCATTGACATCACATATACTTATTGCAGTTTTGATTCTATTAAAAGTCTGACAGAAACAAAAGACATGTTAAATTTATTATTTTGAGTTATTATCTGCAATGTAAATTTGCACATGTGTAAATGTGATTTTTTATTATTTTTTTTGCTGTGTGTCTGTGTGTGTGTATGTGTGTACGTCTGGATTTGGTATGGAAATGTGAGTGATAAAATGTATTGAATTGAATTTTGATGTGAAATGATGGAAGCGTACTGTTAATCATTTGCAGGTGTGGATGTCTCTTTTTAAGTTTTAGTTTGTTAACAAAGTTGCCTTAAGAAAAATGCTGCTTTACAATGTAAGGGTACAGATTTCTTTTTGTTCACTCTGGGCTTTCTAATTGTGATTTTGATGAGTCAATTTCATTAAGGTTTACTTTATGGTGTGTGTATCCAAAGAATGTCTTGTCTATGGCACATACTCCCTGACTGAAAATGATAGCCACTTTTACCCTGCAAACACAAGGATGTTTTAAACTTGAGACTGAATTACAGTTTATAGATTAAACCTGCTCAAACTGAAACTTGGTTCAATTTTATGCCATTTTATGTGTGGTCACGGCATGGTTTGGTAAATTATTAATCACTTGGAAATTGCAGTTTAGATGCTATCAACTTGTACTTAACTGTTTGAATAATTTTGATTTTGATTCCAGAACCTTCTTGCTTTTTTCTTAAGTTACATGCTGTTTTCTTACGCATTACTATATATAGCCAAAGGCAAGAACTTTCAGTTTTGATATTATAGATCATTCATTATATACCAAGTGTTTTGACTTTGTTTTTTAAAACAATATGGAATATGATTTATGATTATAGCTGACAACTTATGTAAATTAATGTTTCTTTTGTAAAGTGCAGTCAGTCAACGTAATCATGTACTTCCAACTTTACTGTAGTCGTATTCTAGCTGGTCTGCTGCTTTGTATAGATGGCATTAGAAGCTTGTCCTTTCCAGTACTCAAGTAGAATTTGATCGCTCCAGTGTATTAAATTTTGTAATTCCTAATTAATTACAATTATTGACAGGAATTCTTGCTTGTTTCTGAACTGGTGCTGAGCTTCAAATGATTTATTTGGTTGAAGAGAGCTATCTTCTGTTCTTCCTGTGTAAGATGAGGCAACTTAAACCATTGACAATGCAGTCTAGTTTATTTATGTTTATGTATATGTAGTTGTATTTGTTTTTTCCAGTCAAAGGTAAAAAAAACAGCTTAGGTTTAAATTTTTTGAATTAGTTTTTCTTGTGATATAATGACCCATGAACTGAAGAGAATTAAGATGATACTGTACTCGAAAAGTCTATTTCTTCCGCCAACTTACCTTTCTGTATCTTTTATGTTCTAGAAATGTCCAAAGAATGAATTTTGTCCAGTAAGGACTTTTAAACCTGTATTCTTGCACTAATTAATTTACTTCATGACAGTGAATTGCCATGTATTCTGATCCTCAGTTGACTGATTTGACATTAAATTTTTTTAAGCTCTCTTCTTATATTTGTTACTACTATTATTTCAATCTTCAGCTCCAGGTTCCGGAGATGATGTGTTGTACCAAAAGGTTACTCTCGAGACATCAAAAGACAAGGCTCACTCTATTTGCTGTTAAATGATACCACCATGACAAAAATCAATAGGGTAGAAGAATCGATGGATGGGCATCTGTATAGTTGAAAAACAAAATTAAAACCCACTGATTTATTAATAAACACAAACATTATCACAAAACGATATTTCTTAGATAAAATGTGAAACTTGACATGAAAGTATGACTAGACAGCAAAGGTTGGATGAATCAGTAGGATGCATGCATTATACACACATCTCCACTAAGTGGATATGTACACGCACATGTACTAGTTCTGTGCGAAAACAATCACTGTAGAATCACACCACAGAGAATTTTACGATTTTGCAAAACAGAAGTCTGTGATTACACAATTGATACACCATACAAATTAGGAAAGCCAAATGTTCAAACTTACAATAGTCACCAATTTAAAACTCATAAAAGTTCCTCACAAATTCCCATGCCAAATGTACTCTCAGCCGTTGATGACAAAGCTGGTGGCTCGCACAGTTAAATTCTTTGGTCCCAATAACTTCAATGAAGGTTATTGTCTGTCCTTCCAGTACTTTTCAAAGAATGAAAATAAAATTACACAAAAACAGCAGCAATATGAAGAAATGTAGAACTTAATGGCTTCATCAATATGAATATTTGAGATGGTGAAGATTACCTTCTTTACAGCCCAAGAGTGCAAAGCCCTGAGAATTCTTTTCTTAAAGGGGGAAAAAAAACAACTTTACATATAACTGCTGTAATGCGAATTAAATGCAAATTAAAAGTGGTCTTCATTAGCAAAAGGAAGCTCAGGAATAAAACTGCTTCACAGTCATAGTTTAGACTTCAGTCTCAAAGAGTACCACACCATGAAAGTAGGATTACACTTCTTTCATGAATGCAAAATTTTGAAGCATTCTTTGTAATTCTAATAAGTCTCAAAAATTGGGAGATGCAGACTTTCCATGAAAGGAATGAGCAAGTTTTAAAACCGGTCACTTTTCACTAGGATTCACTAGGATACAGCTCCTTTAAGTTCTTAGACAAGAATTATTTCAAAAATTTAAGTTACTGATTTTTTTTTAGTCGAACTAAGAATAGCTAAGTACTGTCTAGAGTCTAAAAGAAGCAGCATAATGACAAACGTTAGCTTTTCAAATACTTCCTAGAATGTACAGCAATTATCAATCATTTCCAAACAAAAGGAGAAAACATTTGCTATGAATTATGACATGAGATCTAGTGTTTTTGTGCTCATAAAGCAATAAAATAGAAATTTTGACAGAAACAGTCAATTGGTTCAAGAACAGGCATATAAAAAACAAAGCTTGATTCAGACAAATAACAATAGCAACAACAACTGAATATTTACCCAGTTGAATGAAGAGCTTCGCACCGGAAATAGAAAGCAAATCTAAACAGAAATAACAACAACGAAAAGACCAACAATCAGACGTGATATGCAACATTAGCAAACTTCAAAACAACAAACAATTCCATGTGATTGTTTATTTGTTATGCACAAATTACTTAAACAACTTAACATCCCAAGTACTTATAAAAATGTAAAGAGAAGAAATTTTTGTACAGTCACCAGTACTCAGCAGGGTAACCTAAATCATATCTTGCCAAATATTTGTAAACGTTCTCTATGAAGAAGACAGCAAGGATAAAGAAAATTAATTTCTGATTGATACACTAACCTTGTGATCAGATGATCAAGTAGCCCATGTGCACAATTGATTTTCTTGGGGGAAATCCTTCCCATTGCAACAGAGTGCACGTGAGGGAGGAAATTTCTCCCTTGCCTTCAAGGGCCACCTAATATCTTGAGGAAACTCCTGGTACTTTCAATACAGATAGTCAGCATCACATCACAGAACAAAGTATATGTCTTGGCCAGAACACATAAAACACAAATCAAAATAATAATTTAACTTCTATCACCAAAATGCACCAGGGAATATTTCAATAACCATAAGTTCCATCAGCTCAGTGACAAGACCACAAGATTACACTTATTATTTCATACAACAGCTTACCTGCCCCAGATATAACACTATGAAAACACGCATTTCCACCCACAGTATTGCTAAATAGGTTCCAGACCGCAAGTATTTTCCGATTGTATTATATTCACTGATTCAAAATTTATATTTGTTTTGATACAATCAAGTAAAATATTTGTACATAGCAAATGATAAAAAGTAAAGAAATATATTTTTAGAATATTGTAACAAAAGAAGTTGTGGAACACCACAGGGGGCAAGTAAGAAATAAACCTAGCTTGACCTCACATTTGGTCAATCTCCTTACAGACCTAATACATTTGGCTCAATTTTGGCATTACAATAATCACTTAAAGCAATCTTTATACACTTACTTACATGGACAACTGCTAATAGTGTCCAAATTTGTCACAAGAGATTACAAGATATACATAAGTAACATAAATAGGCAAAGCATCTAAAGCTGGATTCTCTGTTTCTTTTACAAATACAGTATGTATTTACAGGCATAATGAAGCACACACACATGCATTGAGACTAACACTTTCACATGCAGAATAAATACGCAGATTTCTTTCCTGAGCACACAAAAGTGACTTGATATTTCAAAATATGTGGTAACATTTTGGATTATAAACATAGTCTTTGTGAAACCTTAGCTATTCAAGAATGCATTTAAAAATTAAACTTATGTTCACTCATTTACATATTACAGGAGGGATGCTATATATACCATAAGGAAGTCACATGCATCAGATTGATAAATACACTGCACAACACATTACAAAACTTATTTTCTCTTGGTTTGAGACACATTATGAACACACAAATGAAGGATACAAAAAGAGTACAATTACATATTTGGAATGTCTATTGGAAGATAACATGGAGTGTTCACATTTGAACTTAATTGACAGTACCTGGAATAAAAAATGGAAGTGTAGATAAAAGACCATCAGTGAGCGGAAGAGCGGTCAAAAATGAATCAAATGTGATAAATATGTATTAAGTCAGCAAAGTTAAAATGAGATCAGTAATAGCTGCAAGTTACATGATTGAAAAAGCAGACACGCTGCAAACATTGTATGATTCAGTCATAGAATTTTATATTCTTAGATGGAATAAAAGAAAAGTAAAAAAAGAGCCACTAGTGACCCTTTTAAAATAAAAGCAACCTGTGAATCTACATAATTTGTTTGAACAGGATGCATAAGAACATGGGACTGCAGTTTGAGACCACACTGAACCAACATACCTAAGTTAAATGGTGAAAAGTAAAAATCCATCAATGCCAAAAATAAAAACACACATAAGAAAGAGATCATAAAAAATGAGACACACTAAATCCAAGCTTCTTTTAAGATTTGTCACATGAGCACACAACCCTTACGCGAAGAGTGTCCGACGCGCTCGGGTAGCTGTTCTCATATGTGTACTTGAGGTGGAAGGTGTCCATAGCTACATGAGCGCTGGATGTCCGCATGGATACGTTCAAGTGTTTGATATATAACATGAAAACTAGGACGTAGTGCCGGCTTCAGATTCCAGCAAGCTCGCATTAGTTCATAAATTGAGCGATGTGTATTTTCTGGGCATTGCAAAACATGGCCATCTTTTATATACTTTACTACCTCTTCATGTGTCATACCGTAGTATGGCTGTAGTGCAAAGGAGAAAATTTCCCATAAACATACACCAAAGGCCCAGACATCTGATTCAATGGTGTATTTGTTGTACATGATACTTTCTAATGGCATCCAACGGACGGGTATAGCATCATTGTCATTTCCCTTGTAGTAATCTTGGAGATAGATTTTTTGGGAGAGACCGAAGTCTGCAATCTTCACAACCATTTGGTCATTACAGAGGCAGTTTCGAGTGGCAAGGTCACGATGAACAAATTTTCTCTCAGATAAATATTTCATGCCTGCAGCAATCTGGACTGATATCTTTAGCAGATCCAATGGAGTCAATTGAACATCTCGGAAAACATCTCTGTAATTTAAAAACACAAAAATTAATACAACTCAAAACTTCAGGAAAAACAAAGATATTTGAAAATTGTAAAACACTAAAACAAACCTTTCTCCATCAGAACTACGAACTATATAATTACTGGGTGAACATGTTCGTAAAAATTCATTAAGATCACCCCTACCCATGTATTCAAAGAGCAAACACATTGGCCTTCCAATTGCACAGACTCCCAACAACTTCACAATGTTAGGGTGGTCAAACTCTGCAAGGAGACAAGCCTCCCTTTCAAAGTCTTTCTGTAAGTCTTCTGAAGCCTCATCTTTCAGCATTTTAATTGCAACAAGGGTGAATTCTTCACCCTTCACTAGCCCTGGTGCTTTAGCCTGATATAAATAAAAAAACATAAATTAAACACATAGACAATTTCGTTTCTCAAAAATAGTAGTAAATTTTCCTGTAATTACCTGAAAAACTCTTCCAAATGCCCCCTGTCCTAGATCTCTGATGTAAATAATATCATTTCGAGGGAATTCTAGTTTCTCTAGCTTGGGATTGAGCTGGGCTCCTGTACGATGGTAAGCCATATTATCTGGCAGCTTGTCCAAGTCAATATTATTTAGATCCTGAGAGAATAAATAAATATTTGTAACATTACGAATATTTTCTAAATTTAGGACATAGTTAAGAAGGTACATTATGAAGCACTCACTTGATTTACTGGTGGTGTATACCCGTTTTGAAGCCTACGTTTGATTAAACGAGAACAAGCTATGAGCAGTAAAAGAGTGAGAGCCAATGTAATGAAACCAACAACTGCCAATACAGTGATAAAAGTAGGTGAAAACAGATCATCCATTTTTAAGTCCCAAATATCCACATCTGGTATGATACTGTCTGTGGTGTTATCTGAAAATTTAAGAAAAGGAGCAATCAGGTACAACTTTAATTGCTATAATTTTAGGAGATGGTTAGAAAATGTTTAACATACCACACAATGGAATATCACAATGTTGCCAACGAACTATGGGGTCCATTGTGTAACACCATGGGGCATGCTCTTCTCCACCAGCATTGCGGCAATAATTCTCTGCATTCTGTACTTCAGGAAAGACATTTGGAGGGCGATCATGTTCATGAGGTTCTTGTACATCCCACTTCTGGCAGGGCAAACCACCCTTTGTAACATTCACAAAACCAAGATAAAATCTACCACGCCCTTTCACACAATCCATAGTGATTTCATCCTTTCTAATTTCGGTGAGATTTGCTGGAGAGCAAACTGAGCCCTCAGGCTGGTACGGAGGGGAGCTCACAGTAGAATTTTCAACCAATTTAGCTTTGGAAAGGGAGGGAAGAGCTGCACAGTTTGGTAAGCGGAAAGGCCCTCTTGACTCAAAAGTCAATTTGTTGTCTTCAACTAAAGCCCAGTCATTGTAGCAGAATAATTTACTGACAGCCAAGCAGTCTTCTCGGCAAAGTGGCAATGGGGCCTGATGTCCACCTTGCATTGTGCATTTTGGAAAGGCAAAGGTGCAGAGAAGTTGCTGCAATGGAAAGGAATATTAAGAAACTACAAACCAAAACTGGTTACAGTTTGTGGGATGATGCTCACCTCCGCATTACTCCGACATGGCTCTTTAAGCTTTGAGTCCATTTCTTCCCACAAGTTTTGGACAATCTTTTCGCTGAGCCAGCCTGATCCTGGACTCTCATTGTCGGATACATTGTACCAGACCCAATCAGAATTTGCAAGATATTTGCGGCAAACTTTTCCATTGTAGGGAGCACAAAATCCCGACGGTTGGGGCACTGTTGAAACTAAAATGCACAAGAAATTAGTGATTACTCATCAAAAATCTAAATATTGTGATGGAAGCAATGGGCGATTTATGACAAAGAGAATTTAGAATATAAACTCACCAGTATCGAGAACCACATGTTGAATCATCGAAATTAGGACAATGCTTACAAGATTTATTATATGAAGCTTCATGATGACTATTTTTGAATGATGGTATAGTGCCAGATAACACTTGTGTTTGGTCAGATTAAAGACAAAACATCAGAATCACATTTTTGAAATCAACCTGGTGGAGAGGTACAAAACAAGTATTAATACCCCAACACCTCAAAATAGAGACATATATCATTGCTATCCAAATAAAAATGTAAGGGCTGAACCATAACAAACGATAACCTAATGCTTTAAAATGCACACTTGACAAGAACAGCACACATTGGTATACAAACTGATTACTCACAACGCTAACAGACTTCGTTTGATTTGAAATGTGTGCACTCAAGAAAACTCAAGACTAATTCTTCTCCCAAAAAACGAACCAAACCAAACAATCCCTCCCAAAGGAGCTGTTGACGTTTTCGGGGTTCATTCATGAGATTAAATTAACATATTTCACTGGGTTTCCGATTTAAAAATCGTATTAATTTGATGGAAAACAAGCTCTACAGTGCAGAAAGTTCCAGTTTCCATTCATAAAATGTAGCAGAATGAAAGAAATCTGCATTAAAAATTAACAACCGGTCACGAAAGATAAGCAGAAGTCGGCCCAGTCGTGAATGGTGAGCACACCGCCATCTTCATCTTCCGACTCACTGCCTGCTATGCTATTCGTTTTAACTTCAGTGTCACAAGCACAAGATTTGAAACGATAGGGTGCCGACAACAGACACAAACAAAGTGAAATATCACAAATGTCATAAAATTGTCCATTGCTTGTCGATCAAACATTGCCATGGCAGAAGCGTCTTCATCGGGGGAACCGTCGAAACGTCCGAAAATGGATGACAATGACGACGAAAATGACAATGATGAATGGGTTGGCCCGCTTCCCAGTGAGGCCGCCCAACCTAAGCGCAAAAAGAGTAAGTATTCATTCTTGCTAATTTATTCAAACTTTTTCTTCATTCTATAAAACAACATTAATTTATTACTCACTCTTACTTATCTTAGACGAGTTTCCTCTCATTTTAATTTTTTGTCCAAGTTCGTGTCTACCTAACCCCACTGATGCTGATGCTCTTCATTCATGCAGTTTTTGCATCAAATTAAATGTCTGCGGTTTTTTCTTTTCAGTCCTTCAGTATGAAAAGCTGTACCTTGAAAATTTGCCTTGCTCGGAAGTGTATGAAAAAAGTTTCATGCATCGAGATGTCATTACCCATGTAATTGTAACAAAGCAAGTTGATTATTCTCACCCACTTCATAATTCTTGTAAAGTAATGTGAGAGTTCTATAATTTAATCATGACTTTTTTAAATTTCTCAGAACTGAATTTGTGATAACAGCCAGCTGTGATGGTCACATAAAATTCTGGAAAAAACAACCAGACTCTATTGAGTTTGTCAAACATTTTCGTAGCCACCTAGCTCCCGTCTTAGATGTAGCGACTAATGCAAATGGTAGCCTTTTCCTATCATGTGGTGCAGATAAGGCGCTTAAAATATTTGATGTTATTAACTTTGGTGAGTCTTTCTTCCATGTATTTACTGTAAGGTTCTATATCAATTACCTAATTTTCTCTAATTTTTGGTCTTATAATCTTTCAGATATGATCAACATGATTAAATTGAATTTCATGCCAAATAGGGCAGAGTGGATTCACAGTCCAGGAGATGCTATTAATGCTCTTGCAGTGTATGTTTTTGCAAAATTGAAATGAAGTTCCTTTATTTTACTTCACCTTTAAAATGTTATCTTAATCTTAGGTCTGAAGCTGACAGTAGCAAAATATATATCTTTGATGGTCAAGGAAAAAGTACACCATTGCATGTTTTGGAAAAATTGCACACCCAACCAGTTGTCTGCATGAAAGTATGTATTTGTAGCTCCACATTTCTTTCAGAAGACTGTATTTGCATACTTTGTACTCATTAACTCATTTTATCTTTTATGTTCCCAGTATAATGCAGCTCTCTCTATTGTTGTATCGGCTGACAAAACAGGGATTGTCGAGTACTGGACAGGACCTAAATCAGACTACAAGTTTCCAAAAAATGTTCTTTTTGATTCCAAGTTGGACACAGATTTATTTGACTTCATCAAAAATAAAACATACCCAACCAGCATTGCATTCCCTCCTGAAGGGAATAAAATGGCTATTCTTTCTGCTGATCGAAAGGTACCTGTTCTACTGTATGTTGAAGTGGTAAATTCTGCCTCTTTCACTAATTTGTCTCAATTTTTCTGACTCCAGATTCGTATTTTTAACTTTTTAACTGGAAAACTAACAAGGATTTATGATGAATCCCTGTCAACCTTTACTCAACTTCACCAAACAAAACAACAGTTACCCAACATGGAATTCAACCGCAGAATGGCAACGGAAAGAGAATTGGAAAAGGCAGACCCTCCCATGTTTGGAAACATTTTGTATGATGAAAGTGGTCACTTTATCTTATATACAACTATGTTGGGGATCAAATTAGTTAACACTTATAACAATAGGTGTATTATGTTTATTGGCAAATCAGAAAATTTACGTCCTCTTCACATAGGTCTATTTCAGGTTTGTTCAGTCTCCCCCCTAATGTGTGAAGTTGATGTTTCTATATATATATATGCCATAGAGAATAATGTTTGTCATTCATGCAGGGCCGTGCTCGAAGGACGAAAGCTGCTGTAACGGTAGAATTAGAAGCCTCTGAAAATCCAACTTTGGACAATGTTCAGTCTGATCCCACTCTATTCTGCACTGCTCATAAAAAGAACAGATTTTATCTCTTCACAAGGTAACTTATTTTGGTTTTCTCAACCTAAGCATTTTACTTATCATATACCTCAACACTGGTAAATTTCTCTTCCAGGAATGCTCCTGACGATACAAAGAGCCATGATAATGAAAGAGATGTGTTTAATGAGAGACCCTCAAAGGATGATATCATTGCTGCTACTGAAGCTACAGGTAAGGTCAATGACCTCAAATTTCTTCTGTTTTCCACTACTGCAATTCAAAATCTCACTGTTAAAAATTTAATTTTTAGGTCTTCAGAAAGTCTATGAAACTGCAATTGTTCACACTGCAATGGGTGACATTCACATAAAATTATTTTTGGACTGCCCTAAAGCTGTTGAGAACTTTTGTGTCCATAGCAAAAATGGGTATTTCAATGGACATATTTTTCATAGAGTCATCAAAGGTTTCATGGTGCAAACAGGAGATCCAACAGGTTTGCAGATTTACTTAATTTATCAATGCTTTAATCAGGGTGCTAAAAATCTTGTAAGAATACTTTTCAACTGTCCCTATAATAATCTTTTTCTTATCTTGAACAGGCACTGGAACTGGGGGTGAGAGTATATGGGGAGGAGAATTTGAGGATGAATTTAGGCCTAATCTTCGCCATGACCGTCCATATACCGTAAGTATGGCCAATGCTGGGCCTAATACCAATGGGAGTCAGTTCTTCATCTCAGTAATACCCACAGTAAGTACACAAATTTATTATCAGATTCTTTTGTCTGTAAATTATTTTATGCAAAACTTGAATTATTTTTAAAATTTTGTCCAGCCATGGCTCGATAACAAACACACAGTATTTGGACGTGTGGTTAAAGGCATGGAAGTAGTCCAAAACATCAGCAACGTGAAAACCAATCCTAAAACGGACAAACCATATGACGATGTCCAAATTATCAGTGTCACAGTAAAGTAATGCCCTAGCTTTCTTTTAAAATGAATTTATAACTTGTACACATTCTTTTATGATTTTGAACAACCGTTAACTCACTATGGTCATTTTATTCACGCTCATGAATTCCAAGAAATGTGCTAAATATATACCAACATCTCAATACAAGTGGCTTGTGGTTATTCGTTGTCGCTCCAAACGCTTCCCCGTGCGGGGGCCTTCCCTCTCCCTCTCCCGCCGTGCGACGGCCGGTCGAACAAAGAGAGTGCCGAGCACTATGGTACTCGATCGGCTCGGCGCCGACCTTGCCCAGCCCAGCAGGCGCGCCTCGCGACCTCAGCCAACAGCAGCACCCCAGTCTCACTACAAAGTCCAGGAGGGGGGCGGGCTATGGGCTGCTCGTTCGTTGTAGCGTGTGTTTTCCAGTCGCCTACCTCGTCCCAAAACACATTTCAGAACGTCCCTAGATTTTATGCCATATTTTATTTTTTCTTGTGACACCTTCGTAAAGTCTTCGAAGGGGGCGAAAGTTCGCCGTTTCACCTCGTGAGATCGCTCCCTCTTATTTTCGAGAGCTCCTGGAAAGACTCTTCTTTTCGCGAGCGCGCGGCGGGCGGCCGGCGCCGGCGTCGTGTGCCCGCGGGGGCCTTCTGCCTTGGCGCCAAGGTCGCGCTCGCGCTGCCGGGAAGCGCTCGCCTCGCTCGAGCAGCGCAGCGGCGGCGCGGCGCGCGGGCCAGGCATTCCCTTCACTTGTTAGCTCTCCAGCCTGCCACACGCCGCCGGGGCTGTCTGATGTCTCTGAATGCAATCGGAGAGTCTCTTCTGTCGCGGAGTATATCTGCTGCGCACGCTTCGGAGCGTGATTGATAGGAACTGCTCTTGCTCTTGATGCCATGCCGGCGCAGCCTTTGGCTTCCGACAAGATCGCATAGCAGTGAAAAAAATAAAACAAGAAGAGCATCAGGGCATCAAACATGTTTGATACATTAGGAGAAACCTCGTTCTTTACCCAAGTTTGGTCTGGTGTGATTATGAAATGAAAACAGAAAGATCATTGTTGTGAATGACCGCTCTTCAAAACTTTTCGCGCCGACGCAGTTTTAGCTTTTCTCAATAGATGCCGCTGTTCGCGCATGCGCTTGATTGTTGTTTTCGTGTTAGAAGAATTTCATTTGAGATAGGTTTTAATCATTATGAGAACCAAAAAAGGTTATAACATGATTGTTTTAAGTTGAAACATTAACGGCTAGCCTATTTTTAGTTGTTTAGCCAATTTTTTTCAGGTAAAACTTATCTCTATTAAGATATTTGTCCGTGTAGAAAAACCATCCGAAACGCACGCTCGACCGGCGATTTTTTCGACCTTATTTCTGAAATTTCTTTAAATTTTGCGTAATAAACCGAAAAAAACGTCTATTATTGATTAGTTAGGCCGCCAAGACCTACAGTTTGATACATTTGGCATAGTTGTTGGTGCTGTGGTTACTGAGATGAATCGAGAGACTAAATTACACCAGACCAAGCACAATACTCGTTCTTCCACCTCCGAGAGGGAAGTGAAAATGGAGGTAAAGAACGAGTAAAAATACGGGGAATGTAAAAAAAAAATATCGTGAAAGCAGATGATACAAATTTAAGGATATGTCTGTGCCCTAATTTTCTCTCATTTGTTTATGGCTGTTTGTCACTTTTAGCAATTGCTTTCTTGCAATTCAACGGACTAGCGGCATGGCATAGAGGAAGAGATAGGATAGGGGGCAGCAGGCAGCAGGCAGGCCGGGCGGCATCCCTGGCTCAGTATTATTGGGTATTGTTGGTGGGCACGGGCGGCGGCGGCGGCGGCGGGCGGGGCCGGCGACTTTTCGCGCCCCTTATACATCTGGGTGACGTCATGCGCTTTGGTTCTCTGCCCTTCTCGAGAGAACAAGCTGCTGACACCTTAAAGTTTTATATATATATATATGTTTTATGTTTAGTCTAAAGCTACTTAAGGTATCATCTGCTAAAAAAATAGATTTGTGTAGTGTCCGCGGTGTTGTGCGTTATCTTTCTCTCGCGGCGCGCTCCGGCCCATCCCGCGTTGTTGGGAGGGACCGGTATACATAAAGCTCGCACGCTTCGGTTCCGGGGAGGGGGAGGAGTGGAGTACATTTGTACATTTGTCACAACTACATCGGCGAGAATGTTTCTTGAAGTCCTTTGTTAGCAAATATTGTAGTGGGATTTGCCGTCATTATACCGGGGTGGCTGTTTTGCCCGCATAGCGCCCAATCGGCCACCTTTGGGGTATACTGTACCATACTTACAGGCAACGAATTGCCTACCCTCGCCCACCGCGAAGTATGCAACCCGCTCTTGTGGTACAGGGAAACCCCCAAAATATTGTAGGAGTAGGCGGCCTATTTGGGACACTCTATAGAACTGGGGTCGCACGCCTAGAAAAAACGCACACCCGCAGTGCCATCATGTGACCTACTCAATACTCAACCAACAGCAGCGTTCAAACAAACTGGAGGCTGCGAACCCAAGAAGAGCCCACCCAGCGGTGGGCCCCAAGCCCGTGGCGCTGCGGGCCCCCCATGGCTGCCCATGGCACACCCACACCGTCTCTATGGGGCCACGGGCTGGGCCACAGGCCATGGCTGGCCCGTGGGCGGCCAGAGTGTCAGTGATTTATGGGCCCAAACTAAAACGACCGTGTCAAAAAGTTTGGGCTTTTCTTTTTGTTATTCGCACCCGCCTCACACCACTCACACATACTCTTCGCGCCGCGAGAATCCCAATCAATTGAATAGAAACGTTTCAATTTCAAGTTTGATGTGAAGAAGAAATGTCTTTCTGTTCGTGCGGGATTTTTGTCCACAAACGACATCCGTTATACTGCATACTCATTCGGAAAAATTACGGGAGCCCGGCGCCTGCGAGACTCGGGGTAGGCCAGCCCGCAGGACACGCATGTGCTCCACGCAAGATGTTGCCTACCCATCAGGCGCCATGAGAGCTTGTGCTGCGGAGAGGCTGAACTTAACTTGGAAGTTCCGTCCCGACGAACTACGACAGACGTAGTACTTTCTGGATGATCTCTCAATGGGGTTGACGAACCACCATCTGGATTCGGGGGGGAAGGAGTTTCGTTTCGTGCGCGGGTGAACGAACCTCATGGTTGGGTTTGCGTTGCGTTGCGTCGCGCGGGGCGGGGCCCGGCGCGGGACGCTGCGCAGATTCTAATTGGCCCCGGCTGCGGTCGGTAAACAACAAGGCGCCGCGCGAAACAGGAAAACTTCTGCTTGGGTTGCGGCGGCCGTTCTATAGATAGCCGCGCGCGTTGCCGGGACAGGGTATATACGCGGCATGGATGAGACGAGTTGCTGCCGTGCGTGCGGCAGCGCTGCCACAACAAGGCATATGTCGCCGACGTTCGGGGGGGCGCGGCCCGTTCAAATCGGTTTAGCATTTGTCGAGCGGGAGAAGAGTTTTGTTTCTTTATTTCGCTTTGATGTCATTTCAGTTTGCGGCATCGCATGTCGCGGTTTTACCCGCCGGCCGCCCCGTCGTGGCCGGTCCTTAGCACACCTGTGCCGATCGACGGGCCGCGGCCGTGCCCTCCACGTTCTGGCCCGCCTCGCCCTCGCCCCGCCTCGCCCCGCCTCACCCCGCCTCGCCCCGCCTCGTCCCGCCTCGTCCCGCCCCAGCCCCACCCCGCCGCCCGCCGAAAGCCATGCTCGGGCCCCTGATGGGTGGCAAAGCCAGAGCAACAACCGTTCAGTTTTGGGCTGGATTTTTTTGCGTGGGTATTTGCCTCAAAACTTAAGTATAAACAATTGTTTGACCCGGCACCTTCCCAAAATCAAATAATTCGCGATTTTAAAATCCAAACACACTTTTGAGAATAGTGTGATGATTTTTCTTTTTTTATAGCCACAGCAACAGGATGCATGTATGAAAAAACACTTCTTATAGCGAAGGCGGGCCCTTCTCCTTCCTAGAAACAGAGGCATGTCCGGGCCGATCCCCGATCCTTGCCAGCACCAGCCCCCTCTCACCCGCCAGGCGTGTGGTGGGGCTAGAGCTGAGTGAGTTCTGGTGGCGGGCCAGGCCAAGCCTCCGAAAACTGATACCACGACCAACGGGCGGAAAAGAAACATAAAACGCGTTTTTCGCAGTTATAATTTGACTTTTCGGAATACATTTTTGACAAACATTAATTAATCCTTGCCTTTTTATTGGCACTTCAATCAAGTTCTCGTCTGAAATAGATACAGCTTTGATAATGTGATGATTCACTCCGTGCTGAAACCCATCGAAGTGTCGTCCGATATGAGTAGTATTGTCCGAAACAGCGTAGATTTGGAACAGCTGAGCCTAAACTTTCCCCACCGCGTTGTGCGTTAAAAAACATTTGATCCCGCGTCTTACAGGTTTTGGCCCAGTCCCAGAGGGGCATTGTCAGGATGTACCCCGAAGGGGGGCGTGGGGAGAGGGAGGGAGGACGCATACGCACTGAATACAAAGTACAATAAGACAGCGGCATGCCTTTGGAAGCCACTCGGCACCGCACGCTGCACGTGTGCGCGTGCAGGCAGAGATCCCGTGCAGTGCAGAGATCGCCTAGAAATATATCAAACATCATCACTTTTTTCATTTGTTGTAACAATTTCAAATGAAAGTCACTCGGAAACATCCTGGAGAATGCTGTTATTGTCTTGCAGTGTACAGGGTGGGTGATCCGCGCCGCCTTTTTTTAATGCTTATACTGTACCGGATTCACTTGTGCGGGCGGGCTTGCCTACCGTCGCTCGCCATGGCGCCTTACTGTGCCGTGCGAGTATGCGAACCGTCCGCACGTAAGAATCTGGTACGGTATAAGCATTAACAAAAATGGACGGCGCGGATCACCCACCCTGTACATATCGTCTGGGTGGGAGCGCCTGTGAACTAAGCGTAGGCCACCCGCCGTGCAGACGTGTTCACGCGTTGCCTACTCGCTCTCGTCGCCTGCAAACTGAGCGTAGGCCAGCCGCCGTGCAGACGTGTTCACGCGTTGC
>NW_026267243.1:186409-187176 GCF_000697945.3 Frankliniella occidentalis
TCCTTTTCCCTCCCCCCGGTCCGTCGGTCCCCCGCCCGACCCAGCTCAGCTCTCACTATGCTAATTTCTCGCCCGACGCACGCTCCGCGCGCCGGGACGCCGGCTGTCCCAGTCGTGGGACAGCAAGGGGCAGCACCCCGCCCCGGGCTGTCCTCGCCGCCGTCCTCACGCTGTCCTCGTAGCTCGTCTCGTAGTCAGCCTGGCATTATTGCATCCCCACTACCGTGATGCCCTCGCTCTCAGACATTTACTGATTTAGTTTTGTAAGTTGAAACGCTAGAATTCTTTTCAGCAGAAATAACGAGCAGGAATTACTTATCATTTGTCAATTGAATCACAAAAACGGCGGTAACAAATCAGTACTGATAGTGCATGGCAGCGTTTATCCTCGCGCGAGCAGAGCAGTTATGCGCGCACGCTATGCGAAATTCAGCAAACCACGTGTGATTTTGCTAAAGCTGTATATATCCCCCCCCCCAGTAAAAACGAAACTTTATTTTTTTCTTCTTTGAATTGAGTGCGATTTTCACGGCGCCGATACACGACAAAGAGTGGACGCGGGACGCGGTATGCTCCGCGCTTCCTGTTGTGGTGGCCGGGCTGCGTGCGCGCAACTCTCTCTCTCTCCCTCCCTCCCTCTCTCTTTCTCCCTCTCTCCCGCTCTCCCACGCGCTGATCACGTACGCAGCCTCACGGCGCGCGGCTCGGGCGCTGCAGGTGGAAGGGGTAATGGGAGGGGGGGGGAGGTGCCGCTTGTGGAGGAGGGG
>NW_026267243.1:187421-189285 GCF_000697945.3 Frankliniella occidentalis
CAACCCCCTACCCCGCGGAATAAATAAGAAGGTGTGGGGAAGCCCCATCGGCCGGCGCGCGGGGGGCGGAGCGGAAAGCCCAAGCTCTGTCTCTATCGGTTTCCGCTTTCCGCTTGTTGCGCCGGGCTCTCTCGGCTCGCCCCTCGATCAGCTGGGAGGGAAGGATCCAAGCGGGACGACAGCCAAAGGCTTATTGCCTCACTCTGGCGGCAGGACCGTATGGCTCCCAAGACAAACTCACTCCGACCGAGAAGGTTCCCCCCGACCGAGTCCCCGAGCGAGCCGGATCTGGTATTCTTGGGGTGAGGCCATGCGCTTAAAGATGAGCTCGACACCTTGCAAGGTGTACACATGTGTATCCCTTTGGGTGGGTAACACATGTTATACCTATGTTATATATCATGCAGCCGCTGTAAAAAAATAAGTAGCTGTAAAACTACCTGCATCTAGGAACATTTTCCGTGTGTAAAAAGTAGTACAGATACGAACTGATAGCATAAGCAACGCTAATTTTAAAAGAAAATCAATACATAGTAGTTTTCTTTCACTACTAAATTTGGATGTCGTCAATATTTGGCGGGAAGCGGTCAGAATTCTACATCAGAACAGACGAAAATTACGAAAAATTTCGTAAAATATTTTCGAACAGCGGTAGCCTATTATGGTGTAATCACCCCTTTCAATTGTCATTGGGTAGATATTTTTTGTTATTTCTCTTTTCCTAACTGAAAAGGAGATTTGGCTCGAGGTGGCGCGAGGTTTTGGCCAGGCTGGGCAGGTTGGCGGCTGCACCGCCGCGCCGCCGTCGGCTGCTAAACGTTGATGCGGACAGACACGCGTATCTCGGCCACGGAGCCCGGCGAGTTACGCGGGTCCGCCTGCCGCTGGACCGGTCGTGATAAGAAACGGCGGAGAGGCGTGGCCCATAGGTGGATACCGCCCTCTCGCTCTCTCGCTCTCCCGCTCTCTCACAGCGGCTGTTTATCTGTTTGTCTGTCCGGCGGCCGGCGCGGCGAGGTGAGAGGGGAGGAGAGCGGGGCTATAGAAGCAATAATAACTCGAACTCGATAGCCGGTTACAAAGAAAGTCAGACCTGCGCGCGCGTGTGATGATACCGCGAATTATCAAGGAGTTATCGAAAGCGACATTGTAGAAATGCAGAGTTGAGAAGACTACTCGGGGAATCGCAAGGGGGACAGGCTTCGTGTTATTGCGCAACGCTCTCGTGTCGTGTCGCTTCTCAAAAAGTGTGCGATCGCTCCCGAACCGGGGTGACCTTTGCAGCGTACAATTGTAAAACTGTTATTTTTGACGGAAATCGTTCGGTCAACTATGGGATATGGGGGATAAACAAGGAAAAGTTGTGAAGATGAGCATAATTTATCAATATTTTCGAAGATATCGTAATGTAGAAAATATGAAAATGTGTCCAATATTTAATTAAACAGGCATTTCATCAGACACTCAGATATTTTGGTCATTAAATCTGTTTGTAAAATAACAGAAAATGTTTACAGTGTCTGTGTCGTCGTGTCCGAGAGCCCACGTGCCGCGTGGTAGGCACGAAAGAAACGGCACCCGCGGCATCGTCAAAGGGAATCGAAAGAACTGCGACAATCACTCGGGTTGCGCGCTCGCAGATGGCGGGGCGGGGGCTCTGGAGACGTCCGTGTCCATGCTGTACAAGGAGGAGACACGGGAGGACGCTCCCGGACGGGTTGTCTGCACAGGGATCAAGGTGACTCGGGCGTTGTAGGTTCAGATCCTGGTCGAGTCTCTCTCTCTCTCTCTCTCTCTCTCTCTCTCTCTCTCTCTCTCTCTCTCTCTCTCCGTGTGTATCTCGCACGCGACGAGTCACTTTAAC
>NW_026267243.1:189605-198495 GCF_000697945.3 Frankliniella occidentalis
CGCCCCGCCCCGTCCTTACGATGAGGTCGAACGATCCTGAACCCGCCCGCCTCCCGCAACTCCATTCCATTAGCGTAGTCTTAAGTTCGTAAAAATCATTTTTCTTTTCCTATCGAAGCGCTTATAGCTTAAGCTAGGCGAGCAAAAGCGACTGAAACTTAACCTGTGTGGATTGCAACTCTCTTTCTGCACTGATTTGTGTCAGGAAGTTTTTACTTAGTAAAAAAAAGGAAAAAAAAGTTCAGACGTGTCGAAAGGGCAGCGACGAAGGATTTTGTTTTGAGTGCAGTTTTGGTGGTGACTCATTCCGCCCAATAATCCTGTTGGTTTTTCGCGTACGCGATAAGAAGGTGATAAGACAGCTCACGTCCTGTGCCGAGCAACGCCACTATCTGAGCCGTTCCTGGAGGGGCAAGTCCTCTCAGTGCCGCCCACGCAAGTGGCTCACGTCTTTCGCGTATTTGGACGTCACTCTACATCAGATCCTCTTCAGTTCTTCAGGGCCGGTTCTTATCGGGCTGCCATGAAAGTGTTAGCACGTGCTGTATTTATACAGCAACGAAACTAATGAAAGGAATTCTTTGCGTGTGAAATACGGAATCACGAATCGTCATAGACAGTGCATAGTACGGTTTTAGTTTTCACTTTATTTTTGTTCTTTTCTGCTCTGTTTTCAAAGCGTAACCAAACAGCGTTTGAGGCGCGTCCTGGCCGTCGCCAGGATTCACCACCGGGGAAGTGTACCATAGTCGTGTCTAGAGTCTAAATTTTCCCGCTCGACCTGAAACACAGAAACTAGACCGAGCGCCGAGGCAACGTGAAATTTGTCACGGAGTACAACAGCACACGCGGCGCATCAGCTGTTGTTGACAGCTCGCGTGAGAGAGGGGATGGGGTTTGGGGGGGGGGGGAGTCGACGTCGCGTTTCTCCTCCGAAAGCACGTTCCACGGTCATCGACAACACAGGCGGACACCCTGCCAAGCGAGAAACAATTATTGTCCCACGATCTGTGACTGACACAGTTGTCTGTCTAACGCACATCAGCAACAAAACTAACTGAAAAAAAATCTATGTGGCAACTTCCAATGCCAGAGATTTTGACCTTCTGTGTGGATGCCGTTTTCTTGGCGTTCTTTCCGGTATAGAGCCAATTTTTAGCCTGCGGTCAAATATTGCCAGTTAAAGCATTAAGTTATACAGTTCGCGCATTTTTTTCCTGTGTGATGTGCTGGGGACCTTGCAGCGGCGGGCCGCGGGGGCCGCGCGGGCCCGGCAGGCGGATCGCATTTGAACAACTTATTTACTCGGCGGGCGGAGGCCTGGCCCCCGGCAGCGGCGCCAGCAGAGTACACCGTCAAGTAAAAACGCACTCCGACCTCCGACAGTCACACGCGTGACGAGGCGGGACGGTCACACGTGACGGCCGGCACGCGCGCACCACTAAAGGGGGTGCAGCTTAAACAATACAGAAGCGCGGCTCTCGCGAGCGGATGCAAACTAATCGTCGGTATACCAACGGCCGGGGCGCTTTAATGCAGCATGTACACTCACTGGCAAAAGTCCCATGGGACGAGTGCACTCGTAGCTTAGTGAGGGCGTCCTCTTTCAGCTGTTCAACTATTTTACAAGTTAAAGAAAATTCTAAACACGCAACAAACGAATTTTCTTGTATATATTTTTGCAATAGAATGTTTTGAAATAACTTTCCGATTATTTGGTTTTCGGTATTTGTTTCAACCGAGGTTTTGACCGTGTGGAGTAGGAACTTCTCCCTCTCCCTCTTGAGTTGCGCAAGATGACCAACCATACCGGGGTTCTGCTGGTGCTGGTGATCGCCGCCTGATCCCGCTGAGGCCAGCGGGATACGAGTTTCAACGCGTTTCCAGGAGAGCAGGCAGTCGCTGCGCGCGGCCGCCGGGGGCGTCTGCTCTGTCGAGCTGTTCACAGACATCCCCCCCCCTCCAGCAGTCCTGTCCCCAAAAGATACCTGTGTGTTTGGGGAAAACAGGGGAGATGGGAATGCATATGTTAAGTACACGGGGATCTGGACCAACGGCCTTAAGGTTGCTCCACTTGGGTGAGCACTTCGGCTGTTGTTCAGGACAGCGGTACTGGCCGCCCGCCCGTCCTGAAATATCAGCCGAAAAACTCGCTGTTTCGGTGGAGATTGTAACACCAGAAGTCATGAATGAAGACTGTCAACTTCAGTAACGCTACGCTACTGTGCTACTTCCCAAATCTGAGGAGCTCTCCGATCCGGCCCGGAGCGCCTGTGACGCGGAGGGTAGGCAACTCCGTGCGGCAGTGAGGCTCGACGGGATTGCCTACCCGCGCAGGGGCTCTCCGCCGCCTCAGTGCGCTACTGGACCCCCTCGCAGAGAGGACAGAGGACACCTAAACACCCATACTCTTTGAAGTAAGTATATATGCCAAACTCATGGTCGGAGGCACAACTCATCAGCGAAATCTGTCCACTCCTCTTCGTGGGGCGCGGCTACGCGGCTCTCCAGCGCCAGTCACGACCCGCATGGGGCGGGCGGGGCCTGTCTCCAGGCCGGCCCAAGGAAACTAAGAAGATCTCTCTCTCTCTCTCTCCCCCGGACGGCCCGCTGCTAAACCCGAAAACGTTGTGGGCGCGGAGGAGAGCTCATCAGCAGCCTGTCCGCGACCTCTGCCCCGCCCTTGGGGGCGCCGCCACGCCGCGCCGCGCCACGCCAGGTACTCTGCGAGCTGAGTTTCTCTCCAGCGCGTGTGTGGCTGTTAAGTTCACTTTTGTGAAACATTCCAAATATATGTTGTTGTTGTTGTGGTGTTATGTTTGTTTTCTTTCTCTCTTTCTCATTTTTTACTAAGGAAAAAAGCAGACACAAATCCAATATATATTTATATTATAAAAATGTTTATTATTTACCAATAACTTAAAGCTCCTCCTACAAAAGCAAGCCAGAGCGCAAATTATAACAAAGTCAAGAAAGATTCTCGGCACAAAAATGTAAAAAAAACAAATAAACAAATGAATGCTTAAGTAAACAATGGAACAAGAAGCAAATTCCAAATAACAAATAAAAACAAATTTTATTTAGATCTAGGTAATTTTGTAGGAAAATAGCAAACCTTGTAAGTCATCTAAAACTTAAGTATAACACACATGATTTGAATTTTCTCTTAATCAAGGCAAACATGGTGACTTCATCCAAAATCAAATGGTAACTAATAGACTGTAGTATAGAAAAACAGTGTAATAGATCTGATTTATTTAAAGACTAGGTGCCACGAGTCATGAATTCATAAGAAGCACCATCTAAATCAATTAATACTGACTTAATTCTGGTAATGTCCAACAGTACGTAAAAAGGGGGTATAAAATAAAAATAAAAAATCTTACAACTGTGCTAAATGATCGAACACAGTCTACCCCAAAGAGCTGGTCAACACAAAATGTGTTTGAGCCTTCAAAACTAATTATACAATTTCAAAGGTCCTTGGTCATCATATTATAGCTACCCTTGAAACAGGACATTGCCTAGCACCTTCCAATGGCTGATTGTCATATTTGAGCTTCTATATAAATGAAAGCAAAAATTATTGAATTTGATTTGAGCAATGTTTCAAAATTACAGACCCTGGGTAGACGTTCGAGCTTCAAATCAGCACGATTAATTTTATGTGGTACAACAATACCTCAATTTCAATTTAGTTTAGTACAAAATATTTTAGCAACAAGAAATTTGGCACCAAGGCACAACTTTGATTTTTACACAAGAATGCATACAAAAATGGCAAGAAAAGGCTGACTGACTTCTGATGGAAAAAACAAGTTATGACGATACACATACAGTTCATTATCATTAATTACATCTTGAGACGATACTTTAACATCATTTCTGAAAGAAATGCGTACTCCCTTCTTTGATTCAACATGAGATCATAATTAACACAAACAGAAGCCTTTCACTGTAAAACTTGAGGGCACAGAAAAATTAGCTCATCCTCTCTGTATCAAAATTACATAAGCTATTAAAATAGCACATATTGTGGGTGTATGCCAATAAGTGACAATTCAATACAAGCACCACTTTAATCAGTATTATTATAAATTTTATCTTTGAAATACCATTTTAAAAGTATGGCATAAAGGAAAGAAACAAAATATGGAGAACAGTGCATGTATTGACATGGAAAAGGCACATATTCCAATAGTGTTTAGATAGCGTAATCACAATTATATGGCGTAGCGATACTGGTAGCATTCCCACTCAGGGCGAGTATTCTAGTGACTGGGAGAACTTCTGAAGAACTCAAACAAAACATAAAACACCTGAGAAATTCATACAATGGCATGTGTTATTATTGCAAGGCAAACTGCATTTCCCTAATGTCACAACCATGGTTAGCATGCTCTAAAACTTGTTCTTTAAGTTGGAAAACTTGCTGCTTTAATTTGTTCACCATAACACTCAGGTCCCCATTTTCATTCTTGAGGAGTTTCACCTTATCCTCTAGCTTAGCGATCTTTTCCAGCTTCCTTCTTCGGCACTTGCTGGCAGCCAGACGATTTCTTTGACGTTTACGTTCCAGTTTAATTTTTTCCTGAGATTCCATGTTAATAGGAGACATGGGAGGTGAAGACCCGAGACTTGGAACACGCTGTTCTTCCTTAATCCCGGAGAGGCCATAACTATTGGAAAATGTAGCTCCCTGACTGTTTTCCAGGAGCGATGAGTAATCCTCTGAAGAGTCTCCACTGGAAGTACTGTCACACCTAATGTTCTCCACAAGAGGCCCTCCCTGGCTTGAGTCGCTGTGTTGTAGTTCATTCAAGGCCGCCTCAAATCCATTGGCGAAGTTTTCCTGTTCTTCAGTCACCGCTCTAGGGAAGAGGATGGAGGCGGTATTGGGAGTTGGTGTTGCTGTCGCCAGAGAGCCGTTCCCCATGATGATCTTCTCCAGGTCAGGCGTTGCAATACCCAACTTGTGCAAATCTGGGGACGACAACACTGGCACATCCCCTATGTTGGCAAAGCGACCCCGCTTGGCTGGCTTGGAGAAGTTGAGGTCCAGCGACAGATTCCTCTTCTTGGAGTTGATCTCCCCCTGCTGCTGCACAGCCTGGCTGGTGAGGTAGAGGTGGTCCATTCCGTGGCTGTTGTTGCTGCTGCTGGTTGGGACTCGCACCATAACCCTGTCGGTGTCCACTATCCACTCAGCTGGTGGGGCTGTACTGGCTGGTCAATCACTGACCTCGCTGGGGCTGGGAGGACTCGCGTAAACAAGACCACGTCACGGCACTGGCACTGCCCTCGCGCACCCCGAGCCCAACTCCACTGAAAGTCTCGCGGACACGACCCGATCGGACGGCAGCAGAAAGCGTTGTGATTGCGCGGCGCTACAACCGAGGGGCTTATATGAAGGCATGAGTCATACCGCTAAACTCGGCCGACGACGTCACCGTCCGCGCCTCCCATTGGCGGATGGTGACGGCATTCGGCCGTCGAGCTTCCTGATTGGCCGGACGCGCGATGGAGGGGAAATCCAGCGGCGCCAGCCCTCGGGCGCTAACAGAGCGCAGCAGAGGTGTGCAAACATTGCTCTCCGAACTGTTCAAAATTCTCCCTTGAAATAAGAGCGATTGGTTTGTTTGTGTTCGAAAAGCCAAACGACAATTGGCAGTAATGTAATCGGGTAGTAAATGTGGAGTTTTTACGTTGTGTGTTGGCTGTGCTTAAGACATGAAGGACAACATCAGCAGCTCTTAACTCCTGCACGGACAAAGCAGTGTCCCACATGCCAGCTCAAAACACTCAATATCGCGTGACAATTTTAGTTTTACTTTGTACGCGACAGCTTCTCACCCATCCCAAGTATCGTTTTGAAACGCGCTCCTTGTGCCGCTTTGTCGCTTAAGGTTGGCTGTGCTTAACGCGCCGGCACGTGCTGGCCTCTCGCGGCAGAAATGCGCACCCGCTCCGCGGTCCTCTCCTCGGCCGCTTCGGGTTCACCTTCGTGAGGCGTTCGGGCGATGGCCGTCAGATCTTCGGCCCTGATCGGAATGCTCCTCAGCCCCGACCCCGCGTCCAGCCGGGTTCGGCTTCCAGTCCGGCGCGTTGTTTTGCCGGTCGAGCCGGTCGTGCGTGATCGTGTGTGTGTGTTGTGCTTCGTGCCTCTGCTTCGCCTATCCGAGCTTGTGTGCTGAGATTTGTGTGATTTGTGCCCAGGAATTAAAGTGATCCCTATCTTATCTCGGTGATGCCATGGGAGATGTGAGGAAGACGAGCCCTTGCGTGTGATCTGTTGTCGCCGCTGCCAGTGTCTTGTGTGTGTTTGTGAGTGCTGCCTGCGCCCTGCGCCCCCAGCGGAGCGATGCGGCGCGAGTGAAGGTTATGGCGTACGAGCAGGGGTGATGGTCCTCGACTACTAGGATGCAAGCAGCGAGGGTGTGCGCCTTGCTGCTAGCTGCTATCGCCTGCGCCCATGGTGAGTGAACGCCCGCGGCCTGATCCGTCGCTATCTGTGCGTCCGTCTCACGATCATAACCTCTTTGTAGACAGGTGCCACTACTGCTCCCCCCCCCCCTCCTCCCTTCCCACTTGTTACCCTCCTCCTCTTTGTAATGGGGTTTGGCACTTGAATTTTCGTCGTCAGTAATTGGCAATGACGTTTAGACCGATTAATGATTATCACATGCACTATGGTCATTGTTGACATTTGCATTTAATGTACTTCAAATTTTTATTGTATTTAAAAAAATATCATCAACTGCATTTTATCATCCATCTATCAGAATCATTATTGTAATAATGTGATAATATCTGTAGTCACAATGTTTCTGTGCTGCAGTTTCGATTTGATTGTATTTTTGTTAAACAGAGAAGCAATCTGCTTGTTGACATTTCCTGTCATTAAGCAGTTAAGCATCCACAGAATGTGTTATTCAATGACCTGCTTGCACGCCTTTGAACAAACCTGTCATTGTATTATATCCCCTGTCTGAAGTATACTCAAAACAAGGATCAGTACAATTTGTTGTTGTATTTCATAGTAGTCATTTTCTTGTTGACCTATACTTTAAGGTCAGTATGATGTGTCATTTCATTTGTGGTGTGTTGTTGGCACATGCGCACCCATCATTTCCGTTGGCTCCTCTGTTCTGAACGGTTGAACTTTAAGACTTAGAGCGTGGCTTTTAATTATTCCCTATTATTTATCGTGGAAGCGTGACCACATGTGATGAAGTGTGTACTGGTTCACGAGGCCCTAATTTTACCAGGGGATCCTCGTGCTGCAGAGCAGGTTTCCTGCACGAGGATCTTTAGTGAATGAAGTGCGTCAGAGCCCGACCTGACCTAGGTTGCGGATAGGGGAGAGGGAGGGTGGTACTTTGCAGGACAGAGCCCTCAGCTCTCCCAGCTCGGCTCCATCCCCTCGGAGTGCTCTCCACCCGCGCTGAGTGGCCCTGTCACGTCATGTCCTGGCAAACTCTCCCGTCTCCAGATCGATGGATGCTGCAGTATGCATGCATGGCCTCCTCCTACCCGCAGCGCAGGAAGAGAGGAAGCGGCGCGACATCCAGGTCACGGGTGACCCGAGGGGTCATGTCTTGTTCAGGGACGGCCCCCCTTCGAACGCTATAGTGACTGTCGCGCACACCCTCTCCGCCCAGTGTACAAGCCGAGGGGGTGGGTGTTGGGCTTGGGGACAGTAGCGAGCTTAGCGACGGTCCCCACGATGGTGATGTGCGATACAGCTGGAAGCTGCTGCTGCTGCTGCGGCGGCGGTGGCAGAAGCACCCGCTGGACTGGAGGATCGGCGCTGCTGCTGCTACTGCTGCAGCGGTGGTCTGCCGGTGCGACAAGTTCCTGGAAAAGCACGCCCTTGTCGTGTAGTATCCCTACCTCCCTCCCTCCCCTCTCCCAGCGGGAGGTCCGGCTCCAGCCAGCCTCCAGCGGCGCTGTACTGGCACCGGAGGCGACCGGAGGGGACCGGAGGGAGTCACTCAGCTGCTCAGCTTCCTCCGAAAGGCGGGGCCCCCGCTGGGGATACTTTTTCGCCAAATACCCTCTCTGGCTGCTGGGGTGCTTTTATCATTGCTCGCACTTGGACGACGGCAAACTTTCGCAGAAGCGCACTGCGTCCGAAACAACCCCGTCGGTGTTAGCGGCGTCTCTGGCAGGCTTTACATTTTTCGATACCGCCTGGTCCCATTTAGTAGTCAAGTCAAGGTCGTGGCGAAAGAACTCGGATACGATTTTTACCGTGCGATCGCCAATCTTGCTACCGGGGTCAGGGGATCACTGCACATGCGAAGATGACGTGCTCGTACAGATGAACATTCAGACAAAAAGAATTATTAGGTATATAGCACAACTAACTACGGGACAACTAAATTATTTAGCTGTATAGCTAAATATTGGGCTATGTCTTCACTTCAACTTCAACGGGGCTATGTCGCTCTAGCGATTTTATTTTATAAATCTTAGCCATCTAGCTAATTATTTAGCTGTGTAGGCTAGCTTTAAAAATGGCAGTTTCCTTAGCTACATGGCTAAATAATTGTTAGTTATCGTCTATTTAGCTATTGGTTTAGCTATACGGCAAATCATTTTTTTTCTCCGTGTACTCGGGCTGTCGCCTCACATTGCAGTGCTTGTTTGGGACCACGCGCCACGCTCCCCCCAGTCGCGGAGGGGCCGGGGGCCGGGGGCCGGGGGCCGGGGCCCGGGGCTGCGCAGGTGGATCAGGTGTATGGGCGACTCCCTTCTTCTTTGCGTGTCCGTCTGGTCTGGTCCGTCTGTCCGTCTTTTTGTTTGTTTGTGCGCGCGGATCCAGGTACAGTCCTGGCTGTTCAGTTTGGGTCAGGTGTGGGGTCTCTCAATATAGAATAAGACCCCC
>NW_026267243.1:198975-200343 GCF_000697945.3 Frankliniella occidentalis
CTCCCCCCCCTCCCTCTCGCCCTTTCATTCATCCCCTACTTCGTACCTCTTCTCAGCAAACCCCCCCTCTTGTTCTGCTCTCTTTGTTTCGTTCGTTCTCTGTCGCTCTCTCGCGGCTCTCGCTCGCTCTTCATTTTACCTCTCGCTCCAACTCCTACCTAGCCGAAAATCAATTCATAGCAATAGTTTCCCTCCAATCCAATTTCCATGCGATGCCCGTTTACGGACGGTCTCATGTGTAACGTATACCTAAGGCCATGGCAACGACCCCTCGACCCCTCGCAGGTCACGACAAATAGCGTCAATTTCTCCCCTATTTTCGGCCCTCTCACTTTTTCCACACGACCACATCCGCCTCCCCCGTCCGCCGGTGCTGCCGTGTTCTGAGGGAATACCAAACGAGGAGGGGAGGGGGACACAAACACACACACACTCACACACATACACGCACACATGCGCACACACAGGCGCGCGCGCATGTCGCGAGTCCGCGTTCTGGCCGTGGCGTGGCGCTCGGTTGTGTTGTGACGTGAGGGAGGGGTGCGGGGGAAACGGCGGGGAGAGGGGGGCAAGCTCTGGTGACCACGGTTCAAGTGCGTAACACACTCCCCGGTTACAGGAAATAGGCAAAGACGTTTTTTACAAGGGAAGGAAAAATCTGTCCGGAATTATTCCTTATTTGTTTTTGATTGCAATTGTTTAACTGGACTTCCGACGGCGTGCTTGGTTCGCAGTTTATGGGTGTGTGCCGAATGCACGGCTCGCTTGCACATGCAGTATGGTGCACTGCCCACGCCGTCCTCGCGGGGCCTAAGTGCGCAGCCCGCGACACGTCGGGCGGGGCGCGCCGCGGAACCGGATGGGGGCTCCTCCGGGCGGGGCGAGAAGCGGATGGGGTGTTTCTTTGCTGCGGAAATGTTCGCGTTTGCAAAACGGCTGTGGCTAAGGGTATAGGAAAAGGCACGCGAACAACATAAGTCGACTTTTATTTCCTGGAACCCTTTGTATTTACTCTGCATGCTGCTTGCACTTTGTATACACCCGTTCAATTGTCTACGCTAAAAATCATCTAGGCTGATGGAGTATGTAGCATCATCGCAGGGAACGTGAGTGGCGAAACTCGATGTGAAGAGAAGTTGTAACAACAAGCCCTGTTGTTACCACAGCAGCAGCAGTAGGGCCTAACTGCGCTCACATCGGGTACAGCCAGCGCACCGTCTCCCAGCCTCCGGCCGGGAGAGCGGGCGAAGCCCCAAAGCCGAGGAGAAGGGCGGGGAGCAGGGAGGGAAGGGGGACGGTCGGGCATCTCCTTTGATGTTAGATTTACGTTTGGGTGGAGAGAGTCGGGGCGGGAAAGGAGGAAAGGGG
>NW_026267243.1:200393-203522 GCF_000697945.3 Frankliniella occidentalis
GGGGGGGGGAGACAGAGAGAGAGAGAGAGAAAGGCAGATGGAGATGAAAGGTGGTGAGAGGGAGGCGCTTCGCCCGCGCAGCAGCAGGGACCAACGCCCCCTAGGCTGCCGCCTCCCTTCTCTTTGACCCCCCACCCTCTCCCTCCCTCTCTGCGGGTGAGACGGGTGACGGGTGGATCCCGCAACCCCTCTGGACGAGGGGATGTGTTCTGCTTGGTCCAGAGGGATGCTGGCGACGATCTCTTCCGGTCTCCCTGCCCTCCGTACGCTGCGCCGTGCATCTCCCTCGTCCTGCTGCACCTGCTGGGAATCTTCCTTCCTTCAGTCTTCCTTCCAGCCCAACGCCTCCGCTTCGCCTCCGCCTGCCTGCCTGCCTGCCTGCCCGCCCGTTCGCCGCCGCCGCCGGGCCCCAGACTAACAAGCCTGCCAGCTCGGCCTGTGCGGCCGCCCGGCTGGCTGGCTGCGCGGGCTGCCCGCCTGGCCCCCGGTACTGCCTCAACACGCTCGGCTCGTCCCCGCCCCGCCTGCGCTTCGCAGCCATGCGAGTCTGCTGGATAGGAGTGTAGACTGCACACTGTGGAGTCGACATGAGCACCAACTTTGGTCCTCGCTTGCGCCCCCCCCCCCACCGAAACCGCGAACCGCTCCTGGACCCCGACTGCTGGCGGCGCAACCAACCGCGGTCCGTCGGGCGTCGTCGACGACCTCTCACGGCGGCGGTCAAGACGGACAGGGTCACTCTGACGACTGACGACGGCTACGACGACCTTCCGGGGGCTACCCGCCTACTGGCCGCCCTGGCTGACGGAGGGGGGTGGTGAGGATGACGATGTCGTGTCGTCTTGGTCGTTTTGGCTGTGATGTGCGGTGCGGTGCCGCATTCCTTGGAGTGCGTGACTGCGGAGCGGAGGTGCGGGGAGGATGTAGTTCTCGCACATCCTGCGGCAGTGCCCCCTGGTGCCCCCTCCTCCCCCGGAGTCTATCCGCTCCCATGCTGCCTACCCGGCCCTAGTCACTCTACCGGACACCCCCGCACCGCACGCACGCACGCCCTTTCTCCCGCTCGTTGAGCCGTGTGATGCCAAGAATAATTTTATTTGTTAATTGTAACTGTCATGTTTGGCAGCTACGACATCGCATCGCCCCTGTCGGCTGCACTGAGCAACGCTACGGCTTGTGTAGTTCTGTCCATGGCTTTGCAGCGTCTAAATGTTTTGATCTGGGTACGGGGGAGGCGCAGCAGGCCACAACACCAATAACTCTCTCTCTCCTCTCTCTTTCCCCCCGGCCGCCGCCTCATGCAATTCCCTCTCCGATTCCGATTGAAGATTTAGAGGAGGGGGGGCGGCTAGAGCAGGCCGCCCCGCTCTGTTCTAGACGGCGGCGCGGCGGGTCGGGTGTGAGAATGCCGCCACCGCCGCCGCCCTGTCTTCAGCGGGGTGCGGCGGCATGGTCTCGTTCACGTCAATCTCCAACTCTTCCCCCTGCCCCCACCCCCCTCTCCTCCTTCTCCTCGTGCTGCAGCGGGGCGCGCAAAGCCAGGCCATGCGCGCGGCAAAAGGCGCCGCCCCCCAACCCCTCCCCTCCAACCCCCTCGCGCCGGGCGCCCCTGCCAGACCTCCCCTAGACCCCCTCCCCTCCTCCTCCCCCGCCTTTCCGCTCCTTTCACATCCACCCCAATTTACATTTGTTTGTAGTGGCGCGCGAGCCCGACGGTGGTGTGCCCCACCACTGCCCGACCGCGTCCGTCGGTCTGGGCGCCAACTCTGCGCCCCCCGCGAAGTCCGCGTTTTCTCTTGTTCGAACGTTGCGCGCGGGAGTTTGAGATGAGCTCGAAGGCGTCAATGACTTTGCACCTTTCCGAAAGGTTCAAAACCATTTGCGCCCAATTGGGTGTGTTAATTTCGGGCACCATTGGGGGCGCTGTCTTCACGGGGCTTGCACTAGCACACCCCATAGGTGTCTTCACGGGGCTTCCACCAGTACACCCCATAGGTGCCCTGCAGTCGACTCATTGGACCGCTGCGCACCGCCGCCGCCGCCCCACAAGTCCAGGAGGAGCGGGAGCGTTTGCCGCTGCCCCGTCCGCTGCGCGGTGCGCGGTGTACGGAAATAAAAGCCCCTCGAAACGGGAAAGAGGGGGGGGGGGCGCTCATTGTGTTGCTGGGCGAGATGGGGGAGTCGGTAAGGGCAGACTACGGGACAGGTTTTTGTGCCCGTTTGGTACGAAACTATTCGCGTACACATACCTTTCCTCCTGCAGAGGGGGTGCGTTGGGGGCCGTCACGGCTGTCGGATAGTATTAGTCGAGTCGACATATTCATGGAGGGAGAGTTGCATATTCGCTCGGAGCCGTGAGAGGCGCCGCGTGGTCGGCAGCGACATAGGCAAACCCGCCCGCACAGCTCAGGAGCCGTTCACGAACCACGTGCTCTTTAGGGGGGGGGGGCGTGTCCAAGTTCAAAATATTATGCGGGTCCGAACGGTCACCGGATTCCAAAAGGGTCATGAAATGTGTGCGCCGGCCGAGGTTCAAATACGTATCATGAGGTTCCTATGTGGACTCTAAAGACTGATCCCATAATATTTCGATCCCACCCCTCACCCCCTTAAGTCTACGTCGATTTTGAACGGTCAGTCATCCACCGGGTGCGTGTGGTTTATTCTTCGCAGTGTTGCACTCGATAATGTTTTAGGACCCTTTCAGCACTCGGGCTGCCCGCGCCGCTGCGGCGAGGGCCCCTGCTGCAGACGTTCCCCCCTTCCCCCTCCCCCAATCTTCCACCGCCCCTTTCCTCACCTTCCCCTTCCATTTTCTCTAACCTCACACGGGAATGCAATCGCATCGGAAAGATCTTGATGGCATACCGGCAAAGCAGAGAGAGAGAGGGAGGAGGGAGGGAATGTGAGGAGAGAGGGAGGGAAGAGGGCGGTCAGAGGAGAGGGTGCTGAGAGCCGAACGCCCTGCTCGGCACTTTGTCCAAAAGCGGACCAGGGAAACATCAGAACCGAACGTACCTCAGGGCGCGCACGCGTAAGCGTGGCGTGCGCAACGATTTGTTCAACTATTTATTGCTCACGCAGAGTTGGTTAGTTTACATGAGAGCGGCTCTATCAAACTCGGGGGGG
>NW_026267243.1:204432-204875 GCF_000697945.3 Frankliniella occidentalis
CCCCGCCTTCCCTTCCCTTCTTTCCGCCCCTGACCTGCCCTCTGACGACGCTTCGCGTGCAGCACTTTTCAAGTTGCTCTCTTGCATCCCTCGCTTCCCCCCCCTGAGGGGCTAGGCAGCCCGCACCGCCTACCTACGTATGCAGCGGGCGCCGCGGCAGCCCCATAAACCCTTGAGTATGTATCGGTATGCGCCCGTGCCCCCTCCTCCTTCCCCTCGTGGCCCCCTCGTGTGCTTTGTGCACGCCCCCCCCCCCTCTCCTCGTTCCTTTTCCCTCTCCGTTGCCCGCCACATTTGAATATGGAGCCGGCCGGCCAAGCAGCCTCGTGCCGAGTCCATCCAGGCTGAGGCTGTGGTGTGGGGCGCTGGTGCCTCTGCCTGCGCGCCCAGCTCGGGACCTGTGGAGCCCCCCCCCCCTTCTCTCCGGGATGTGCGCCCCCCCC
>NW_026267243.1:210885-222813 GCF_000697945.3 Frankliniella occidentalis
AGATGCCCCGTCCCACCGCAGCTCCTTCTGCCGCCACTAGGGCTGTGGATGCTGTGCCCGCTCCGAGTCTGTCCGACGAGGCGGCGGGTTGATCTCTTCTTTAATTCGTGGAAAGCGTAATTTTCTTGTCGTACAGGAAAAATCGGGTTCCAGTTTTTATTTGATGCAACCTGGGATGTTTGATTTGCATTGCACGCCTCGGGTTGTGATAGCAGTGATAGTTTCGTTTAATAACAAGTCGTGGGATTTAACTTACAATTATTTTAATAGTTTCAATTGTTACGTTGAATGGTGTTTGCACCGGGCGGACTCGACTGCACCATCCCTCACTGCGGTATTCCGCACAAGCCAGAATTTGACGGTGATGGCACTTTAAAATGCAGTACTTTTTGTGTGTGTTTTTGTGACTTTTTTGAGCGCTTGTGCCCGCCGTGTGGTGCGGTGCGGTGTCGGTGGCCGTTCGGTCAGTTCGGCCAGGATGCAGCATGCAGCAGCGCCGGCGGAGGATGGGCAGAGAGAGAGAGAGAGGAACGAGGAGCTGAAATATTCTCGTTTTTGACAGCCCAATTACCACCGTCTCCCCTCGGCTCTCTCTCTCTCTTTCCTCTCCTTTCTTCTTCCCTCTCTACTCCTCTCCCCCCCCCTTCCTGTCTCTCCTCCTCCTCTTCTCTCTCCTCTCCCTCCGTTCATCTCCGCCTCCCTTTTGCTCCGCTCTCCGCTCGGGCGTGGCCCGGCGTGGTGGATGTTAGATTTACGTTCGTAATCGTCCGAGCAGTAACAACAGTGCTGCGGCGGTGGCCGTGGCGGCTGCGGCACCTTGTTAGCGGGGGGAGGGGGGAGTTCCTTGAGGAGCTGGACCCCCCCCCCCTCCTCTTCCCCTTCTCTCCCCCCCCCCCCTCTCCTCTGATGCAGGGTCATCCGGACTGCTGCTTTGTTGTAACACATTCCTCACCCTCTTCTTTTCTCATCGATTGAATCCGATTCGTTTTGCTGTGTGTCGGCCCGTGGCCTGCTCGTCCTTCATCTTGGCACGCCGTGTCATTGGGCACTTGACGGACGGGCGTGGCGTGGCGAAGGTGGACGCCTGCCTCCCTGGTCCAGCAAAAACTGAGGGATGAGAAGGAGGGAGGGGGGGGGACACCGGACATGGTCTCTGAGAGATACAGGAAGAGGAAGAGGTGGGGGGAGAGACCCTCAGCCTAGTCATAGACCTCTTCAATGTTCACTATGCCTTGCTTGCCTACCCGTTTGTAGATGGTCCCAGTCAAACATGCTATGCTATAACACCCAATGTACTGATTTTATTGCCCTTGATATTTTTACTCCTGTGGCCTGTGGCAGATTTAGAAAAATGCTGTTGCCTTCAAATTTACAAGGGGCTACACCACTTTGAAAAATTGCGTATTATTATTTTAATCAGTCCATGATTATCACTGATTATAGAAGATTATCTTGGGCTCTTTTGGTGATTATGGGCTAATAATCAAGCAACATGTATGCTTAAATTGTTGATTCCCAGTGAGATTAATTTTCGTAAGACTATGGAACAGTACCGGAATTAAATGTCTAGTCCATTCAATTGAACTTCAATGATTTTGGAAGTAAATTTTACTGTCTTTTCTTGAAATTTAGTAAGTTTTTATCATTATTTTGGATTTTTAGATGATTATATTTCTTCAATTATCAGTGATTATCTATAGAGGGGGTGTACAATGATTATGTACAATCATAATACAATGATTATGTACAATCATAATACAATGATTATGAAAGTGGAAGTCCCTTGCAAATTTATTTTGGAGTTCACTTTCACTCTCAGTTTCTGATGTGATGTTTCTATTTTTTTCAGGATACCCTAATCTGCTGTTTGCCACATCCAAAGACATCAGGGTGGCCAATGTCTCCTCCCGGTCATCAAGCTCGAAAGCCACCCCCATTGTCAAGGACTTGCAAGAGGGTGCAGCAGTTGACTATCACTATGCGAAGGGACTGGTGTGCTGGACGGACCATGGACTGGAGATGATACAATGCATCAACTATAATGGCACTACTAGTTCTATTGCAAACAAGGTATGATTTATACAATTAGTGTTTTCACATGCTATTTGTTATTACAGGCAAATAAATTAATTTTCATGATCTTAATATTAAAACAGGTTGGGATTGTGACCACTGGCCTTGTCTCGCCGGATGGACTAGCCATTGATTGGCTGACCCATAAAATCTACTGGACTGATGGAGAAACAAACAGAATTGAGGTGGCTACTCTCAATGGTCAGTATCGCAAAGTTCTGTACTGGGAAGATATTGACCAACCAAGAGCAATCGCACTGGTTCCCCAAGAGAGGTAAGTTTTTTTTTATCAGCATTATATATTTAAAAAATATTCTTAATAAAAGTTAAACATATGTATAACGAGTTCAATTTATGTGCTTTTTCAGCCTTATGTTTTGGACCGACTGGGGTGAAGTTCCTAAGATAGAAAGAGCAGGAATGAATGGTGATCATTCAACGCGAACTGTGATAGTTAAAGAAAACATATTTTGGCCCAATGGACTTACTGTTGATTTCTCTACTCGAACATTATACTGGCTTGATGGCCGCCTCAAATTCATTGAATCAATGGACTTTACTGGTCATAAAAGGAAAAGAATTCTTGACAAAGGTGTTTTGTACCCCTTTGCTTTATCTTTGTTTAAAAATGTACTGTACTGGACTGACTGGAAAACCTGGTAAGAATCATGGAATGGATTGAGGTTTTGAAAATTGTGTATTCTTGCCAATCTCTTCATGAAGAACTTTTTCTGTTCCAGGTCAATTCATATTTTTGATAAATCTTCTGGGAATGGTCCTAGAGAAATGATCCATGGTGAAAATGTTCCTATGGATATCAAAGTGTGGGATGCTGCCAGGCAACCTATTAGTCCTACCCCCTGTGATAATAATAATGCTGGATGTTCTCATCTGTGCCTCCTCTCACCTGCTCCCCCGGGTTACACTTGTGGCTGCCCTACTGGCGTCCGCTTGATGAACAATCATACCTGCTTTGATGGTAAGTACCTCAAGATAAATTGGTGCCTGAAAAGATATTGAGTTCCCTTATTGTAAAATATTTTAACCTTGTTTTCCTATTCCCTCTGTTTTTCAGATGTTCAAGAATTTTTACTCCTTGTTCAACGCACTGACATTGCTCAAATTTCCCTTGACACGCCAGATTATTCTAGTATTACTCTACCTCTTAAAGGATTAAAACATGCCATAGCTATTGACTTTGACCCTGTTGAAAAGTTTTTGTACTGGACTGATGATGAGGCAAGAGGCATTCGAAGAGCAAGGTTAGATGGATCGGGACAGCAAGATGTAGTTATTTCAGAAGTGGAGCAACCAGATGGCATAGCCATTGATGCTGTTGGAAGAAACATTTATTGGACTGATACTGGTACTGATCGTATTGAAGTTGCAAGACTAGATGGCTCTCATCGCACAGTTCTCATTACTGAACATCTAGTTGAACCACGAGCCATTGTTATTGCCCCAGAGAAAGGATTAATGTTTTGGTCAGACTGGAATGAAAAAGAGCCCAAAATTGAGAGAGCTGCTATGGATGGTTCTCAGCGTGTAGTTATAGTTTCTGAACAACTTGGTTGGCCTAATGGTCTTGCCATGGATCATGAGAGGTCCTTGCTTTATTGGTGTGACGCAAAGACAGATAAGATTGAGGTGGGTTAATTTTTACCTCTTAACAAATTTGTTATCAAGTATCTATTTTTCTATTTCTAGAATTATCCATTTGACTCCCCTGTTTTGATATCTGTATAGGTTGTGAATTTTGATGGCAGTGATCGTACCACAGTAGTCAGTGAGAAACTCCCTCATGCATTTGGTTTGAGTCTTCTTGGTGAATTCATCTACTGGACTGACTGGCAAAGACGGAGCATAGATCGTGTGAACCGCATCAACCGGCAAGGTGGAGGGAGCCGGCAAACTCTTGCTGACCAAATGCCAAACGTGATGGGTCTGAAAGCAGTTCGTCTTAGTGATCCTATTCCAACTAGCCCTTGTAGTAAATCCAATGGTGGCTGCAGCCAGCTTTGTCTCAACAGACCAAATCATGATTATGTGTGCACCTGTCAAATTGGGCAGGAGCTTGCATCTGATGGTCGTACCTGTGTTGTTCCTAATGCTTTCATATTATTTGCCCGTAAAGAAAACATTGGCCATATAAGTATTGAGAATGCCAATAGCAGCTCAGTTATACCAATTAGTGGGATAAAAGATGTTAGGTGAGCTATGCCTTATGATATTATGTAACTTGTGCATATTTTGAAATTGTATTTTCATTGTGAATGGATATTTCCTTTTTGATCTAATCTTTTTCTTCCTCCTCTTTGCAGTGCTCTTGACTACAACCTTCAAGACAATTTTATGTATTGGACTGATGTGAAACTGAAATCAATCTCTCGTGCCTTTTTAAATGGCTCAGAAGTTGAACACATAATTGAAATAGGACTTGACTCCCCTGAGGGTAAAGAAAATTTGCTATTGTGTCTTTTATCAGTGTGTTTTTTATTGAATGCCATTTATGAGTTTGTGCCCCTGTTTTGTAGGAATGGTGGTAGATTGGATCGCTAATAATATTTACTGGGCCGACACCGGCAGTAAGAGGATTGAAGTTGCTCGTTTGAATGGCAGTTCACGTAAAGTGCTCATATGGCAGGATATTGAGGAGCCTAGAAGTCTGGCATTGGACCCTCATGAAGGGTAATTACATGGCCAAATGCTGTTTATTGTTGTTGGGTTCTTGTTTAACAACTGTCTAATTATGCAATTTGAATCTTTTTTGTAGCTACATGTATTGGACTGAATGGGGTGACCCAGGTTCTTTGGAACGAGCTGCACTTGATGGATCTCTGCGCTCCACTCTTATTCACCGCTTGGGACGTGCTAGTGGTCTGACTATTGACCTCATAGGCCGTAGGATGTATTGGACTGAATTGCATGGAGCTCAGGCAGCTATTGAAAGTTCTGACTTGGATGGAAAAAACAGGAGGGTGCTCATTTCAAGGGATACTGGAAGGCCCTATGCCATTACTCAATACCAGGTACATAATTCAGTATAACCAGTATTATTCTAAAATATTTGCGTATATTTTCAAAATTATATTTGTTGCCTTGAGTCTCCTTTTCCTTATAATGTAAAACAATTAATTTTTATATCATTGTAGGATTACATCTACTGGACGGATTGGAACTCAGGTGTAATTGAAAGGGCAGACAAAGCAACAGGACTTAACCGAACCACTATCTACCAGCATCTAGACCATGTTACAGACATGGTAGTCTTCCACCGGTCTTACCAGACAGGCATAAATGCATGTTCTGCGAACAATGGAAACTGTACCCACCTTTGTCTTGCATTGCCTGCTGCCAGCCCTACATCATCTGTGGATCTGGATACAGTTCCTCATGTATCATCTACTGGCCATTATACTTATACTCATCGCTGTGGATGCCCAACACATTACACCTTAGCATTTGATGGAACAACATGCCATGGTAAGAAATCTCCCACAATTTTGTGGTTTCTTCATTATTTACTTTTTTTGTGAATCTGTCTGTATACTATTGTGTATCTGTCTCTTACAGCTCCAGAATCATTTTTACTCTTTGGTCAGAAAAATGCACTTACCCGTTTGATTCCCTCTGGGGAAGATTGCCCTGATGTTATTCTGCCTATTCAAGGAGTGAAGCAAGTAAAAGCTGTGGAATATGATCCCCTCACTCAATTTGTTTATTGGGTATGTGTATTTTTATGAGAATTTTTTAGAATTATGATTAAATGAATCAATGTAAATTTATTTACTTGCTTATTTGACATTAATTTTACTGTATTTTTTTATGTTTAGATTGATAATCGTCAAAAAGTAATCAAACGGTCACGTGACAATGGCTCTGGCTCAAGTGTTTTTGTTGGAGGGCGTGCTGATGGACCAACACAGTACCCAAATGACTTGGCTCTTGACCCGATTTCACACCTTTTATTTTGGACCTGCGCTGATACAAATGCAATCAATGTGACTCGGCTGGATAACTCATCATCTCAACCACTGGGTGCAGTGGTGCGGGGTGAAGGACTGAAACCTCGTCTTCTAGCCATACATTTTATCAGAGGGTAATTATTTCTCTCTTCTCTGCCGTGTTGCAGTCCCTTTTTGCAAGACCCATCTTATTCAGATTGTTTTCTTTTCTCAGCTTATTGTTTTGGTCTGATGTTGGTGGCCCAATGGTCAGAGTTATGATGGCTTCCTATGATGGCAAGAATCAAACTGTAGTTGCTGATAACATTGAGAACCTCACAGCTTTGACTGTTGACCAAGGAGAGAAAGGTGAAAGAGTTTACTGGGCTCAGCCTAGGGTGATTGAATCAGCAGCTCTTGATGGCAGTGACAGGTATGTGCTCCAAATTTTGAATACAAGATTCAGTAACTCCTTTTGGTGAACTGTCCTAATTTATCTTTTCTTCTGTCCCAGGAAAACATTAAAAACCGATGGTCTCATGCATGTGTCGCATATTGCTGTTTTTGGAGACTATCTATATTTTGTGGACAATGACCATCAAAGCCTGACAAGGGTTCATAAAATTACTGGAGAAAATGCCTTTCCTGTACCAGCACCAAAACTGCCATCACTCACTGATCTTGTTTCTGTATCCCTTCCATCACCTCAGGTAAATAAATTGTAACTTCAACTGTATCAATTTTGTATATCATTCTTTTAAGATACTGTAGTATCTTAGGTATCTGGCTGGAGGGAAAAAAATAAAACAATAAATACTGGCAATGTCTGGCCCAGTAGGATACCTGTATCAAATCTAATCTGTGAAATGAAAATTTTCTTTTTGAACAAAAGAATTGTGCTAATTCTGTTCTTTTGCTAATGTATTACAGCTCATTACTCATCACCCATGCGGGTCTGGTCAGGCGTATGGGACGTGCTCCCACCTTTGCATGCCTAGTGAGACAGGCCGTATGTGCGGTTGCCCCATTGGTATGTCTCTGGCAGAGGATGGCAAGACTTGTGTTGACTGTAGCGTCAACCATTTCACTTGTGTCTCGGGTAACAAGGACTGCATTCCTGCTTCGTGGCGGTGCGATGGGCAACCTGACTGCTCAGATAGCTCAGACGAAATCAACTGTCCTCAATGTGGACCTGAGTTTGTTGCTTGTCGAAGTGGTACAACTCGCTGCATAGGTAACAGTTATTTTTTGTCTGAAATTTGCTGAAGGTTTTATACCATAAAGTTGAAACTGCCTATTGATTAGTTTCTATTTTCTTGTCGGTATTTGTTATATTATTCAAAGATTGTTTTAATGACTCTGTGTTGCCTGTTGCAGAAAAAGAGCGTCGTTGTGATGGCATAAAGGACTGCATGGACGGCAGTGATGAGTTGACCTGCCAAGACCCTAGCAACGTAATTAATGTAATTGGCCCAAACACACAGCCTGGTGAAATTGCAAGTTTTGCTGCGGATACCAACAGCTACATCACACTCCTGTACTGCTTTGTGGGCCTGGCTATTGTGTTCACCCTCGCCTTCGGCATGATTGGGTACGTATTATAGTTTGTGCTACAACTCTGCAGCAACTTTCTTTATGTGTATGACACGTGGATAACTCATCCACTTTTTAAAAACCATGAAATTTTTCTTGTATCCCTGTTTCTTTGAGTGTCTTTTCTAAACCTCCTCCGGTGTGGTTCTCTCCAGGGCCAGGAAGTGCAAAAAGTCGGTGTCGCACGGCGACGACGGCCTGGATCCGGCGGACCCCGCCCACGACCCGCTGTCGCCGCCGGGGCCGGCGCTGTCGGCGCTGGGCTGCGGCACGGCGGGCACGGGCTCCCGCGGCGTGGCGAGCGGCCGCGCGGCCAACGGCGCGCGCTCCATCTCGCTGTCCACGGGCGGCCACGGCCTCGGCCACGGCACGCTCGGGCTCAAGGGCCAGCACCTGCAGGCCGTGCGCATGTCCGCCATGAACAGCGGCTCCACCAGCGGCTCGCCGTCCTACCACCGCAGCCACATCACGGGCGCCTCGAGCTCCTCCGCCTCTGGTGAGTAGCGGTGCAGTGTAGTGACATACTGGAAACTTAACTGACTGCCACTGATTGACCTTAAAGTGTTTCCCTGTGCTCGTCTGCGGTTTATTACTGCGCGAATAAAAGTAGTTCTGTAAATGTTTGACATAATTAACGTGTTTGTGTGTCTGTGCAGGGGGCGCCAATAACGGTGCGCTGCTGTCTTCCTCGTCGCTTCTGTGCTACCCCAGGGAGACGCTGAATCCGCCGCCTAGTCCCGCCACCACGTCGGATTCGACTCGCCGCGCCGAGTCGCGCCTCTACCGGCCCTACCGGCACTACCGCGCCATGAACCAGCCCCCGCCCCCGACGCCGTGCTCCACGGACGTCTGCGACGAGTCCGACTACCGCTACGACAGCGACCCCTTCCCCCCGCCCCCTACTCCCGCCCCCTCCTGTCCCCCCTCGCCCTCGTCGAGGTCCTCGACGTACTTCAACCCCCTGCCGCCGCCGCCCTCCCCCTCGCCCACGGGGAGGTGCGATTGCTGACAATACCAGCGCCCAACACCCAGCGGTCAGTCCGTGTGCTCGGATCACTCGTGCACCAAGGCGGTCCATCGACGCCGGTACTGACTTCAAGCCTAGTTTACGATGACCTGAACGCGGGCAGAGAGACCATGACGTGAGTGGAAACATCCGACTTGGAGATTCCACGCTCGTCTATGTGTCTACAACAAATGCCTCTGCCTGCGCTCATGTCGTCAGATCTAAGTCAGAGTTTCCCCGTCTCCTGTTACTTAAAGGGGATCCTCTGAGAGGCTTGTTTTGAAAAAAAAATCAGATGTTGGAAGTTCTAGAAATTGTTTCAAAAGAGACTTTCTGCAATTGGTTTTTGAATTCATCGAATCTTGCGGGTGTTGTGGCGTAATGAAATTTTTAAATTTTTGAGTCATGTAGATAAAATATGATTTATTTATGTATTTATGTACATTTTTTATAACTTGTATTTTGTTGTTTATGTTTGTGTATATTATGTATGAGATTCTTATTTCTGACTGCCTGTTGTTAGTGTAAAAGTTTTGTAATCTTTTTAACTACTTATCAATAATATTGTTAAATTTTGGAGTTGATGTACTGTACTGAGCATGCAGACTGATTGAAATAGACTGGCGATAAATAAGGAGATGTATTGGTGTGTTTGTCATTTGTGATATCATTTTCTCGTCACTGGTTTGCGGCAGAAGAGACAAATACTTCTTAACTTATCTTGCCTCCCATTGTTATCATGAAGTCTGCTTCTCTAAATGCAAGGCTTTGTCATGAAATATTGCTATTATTTCTGATATAAGATTGTTTCACTGTGATGAATTTCTCATTTTTGTGCTAAGTTTAAGGCATTAAGTGTTAACTGTTAACCATCCCTGTAATCCTGAACCTGAACTATTTCTTGAATTGAGAAATAGACACCTCTAAACCTTAACAGCACTCATTTTGTATTTTCATAAATGTACTTTTGTGTTTGTTTTGTTCCCCAATAGATCTGTTTATGGCATCAGGGTACTGTGTTTTAGAAATTTATTCTATTATTTTTTTTTTGCTTGCACTTTCTGTGTTTGCCTTTGGTGTTAAACCAATTTTATTAAAGTTTTGGTTTGATTACCTTCTTGAAACATGAAAGTTTGCGCTTAATACTGTGGTCTTGTGTAACTCACTGCCTCTCATAAGTTTTCTTGTAGTAGACTATTTTTGGCTTGGAACTCAATAGCCCAATGTAAAACATCTATTTTTTACAAACTAGTACTGTTGTTTTTGCTTTTAATCAATCATATCATTTGAAAATCTCTCTGAACTGTGCTGGTCACAGGTGTTATTTTAATTGAGATTTTCAACATGAATGTAGGAGCTGTAAATACCTGATCTAAGAGTTATTCCATTTGGGTAATCGTTCAGCCAGACTGGGATTTCCATCTGTAAATTTTGCATTGTTGAAGATGTCTCTGTAGCTTGTGCAGTGGTTTTGAGAGTATATTTTATTAAAAGTTCATGTATAAGTTTGTTTGGACTGGGATCAAATTTTAATATCTAGTTACAGAAATATTTTGAGTATTTTAAATTTGTCTTTCTGGTTGTTATCTATTTCAAAGTTGTTTGTTCATTTTGTTAGAACATTGTGGTTTTTGATCTCTTAGACTGGCAACAGAATTATCAACATATCCACTGTGGGCCACCCCTGATAACCCATTTAAAAAAAACACGGTCTGCTATCATGATTATGTAGATTGTACATATGTGAAGTAACATACTCTAACTGTAATAGACTAGTCGATGGGCTGCTATATTTTACTGTACAATTTTTATTATTAGTAAAGGAGAAGTTTATAGACTGAATTATCAGCAATACATTTGTGTTGAGTATGTTCTTTAACATGAGACTACCTTATAACATGATTGTATTTCCTAAGGTTATTTGTTTTAGCACCACTCCCGGTGTCTTACACAGTTGTTACTGTGGATCATGAAAGTGATAGTAGGTAAAATTGGAAAATTGTTAACATTTACATAGGATAATCTTAATGCTGTAAATTCTGTATTTTATGCATTTAAAAATTTTATTTCAATAATACAGGTCTATTGACTAAGACAACATTTTCTTATTTCACTTCTAACCTGGAAGGAGGTTTGATGAACAAAAGTGCAGAACACGCATCCTCTTGACTTGTAGCCTCCGTCGTTGTGTGCCCATCTCGAACATAGTTGCCATTTGAGCACCAACAATAGCCGCTGTCACACGCACAAGAGTTTTCCAAAGTCTAATCTTGTGCAGTGTCCAGCAGCTGCAATTGGGCTCAATATTCATGCAAGAGATGATGCGGCCGTGTACCTCTGTTGAAATTCTGTAAAGAGACATTTGCAAAGAGGAGGAGGATGGGAGCTGGTGCCTACTGATGAAGTGGTGCGGTGTGATGCACTGGCCATGCAGCAGGCTGGGGTTGGAGGCGGACAGGTGGGAATCGGCGGGACGGGACGGAGGGGAGGGCGACTGCAGCGCGAAGCCCCTCAAGGTAATCCCCGGACGGAAGCCGGACAAACAGATGTGATGTGAAAGGGAAAACGGAAGGGAGCCAGGCGGGCGGGGGCGGGCGGGCTGCAGAGTGGCGGCGGCGCCGGTGTCGATGTGACGAGATGTGTCGCACATCGCTTGGGAACGCACTTCAGATGGTGCGGACACATTTTCGTCGCAAATTTGATGCACGCAATGGGCTACCTTTAGTGCGCATTTTATGTGATCATTTAATGGCATTTCGGACTACTACGAGGCTGACGTTTTCCTGCTCCTAATATTTTTAATGAAAGGAGATGGCTTGCAAGTCCTACGGTCAATTTCAAAGCCGTCTTCACTTACTTTACTATGGACTTGTCTACTGTAAGTGAAGTTCGCCGTGCAGTATTTAGGGTCAGCAATTTCAAACGCTATCAATTCTCCGAAAAAAGTTGAACGTGGCTTCCGTGGATGAAAATGACACGGCTTAGTTCATAGAGAGGGAACAAGTTTCCGCGTTGTTCAAAAATGAGCAGCATTCTCGAACTGTTGTGGTGCCCCCCGCCTCCAGCGTAGCCGGGTCCACCCCGCGGTGGCCGTCAATGTATCCCCTAGCGGTGGGACACTGGGACCGGACACATCTCATCGATCGCCAAGAAGCCACACTTATTCATGATTCATTGAGGGGGGAAGGGGAGAGGTGGCGGTGAGGTTTGGGGGGGGTCAAAAGAGACTTTCTGCAATTGGTTTTTGAATTCATCGAATCTTGCGGGTGTTGTGGCGTAATGAAATTTTTAAATTTTTGAGTCATGTAGATA
>NW_026267243.1:222863-270361 GCF_000697945.3 Frankliniella occidentalis
GGGGGGAGCCCAGGGCGTCCGTGGGGCGAGGTGAGGCAACCCGACACCATCACAGCTGATCCCGGCGCAGGCAATTCTGGGACACTCCAGTGGACAGAGCCAGAGACCGGGAGAGGAAGTAGACGGAGGCGGCCAGGGAGGGGATCATATGGCACGCGGGCGGAGGCAGGCGACCTGGGGAGCGAACTTCATTAGGAGGCTCGACGCGGTAAACAGGCCGCACACATTTGCTCATCATAGTCGAGCTGCAAAGGTGGCTTCAGAACTCTCAAGACGTTAAAACTGTGGCATCCCATTATTATCTTCAACTTTCTTTCCATTTGCCAGTGCAGTGCAGTAAGTGAACTAACCCAGAGCACACACACAAATTATGATAAAACTTTACGCGTTTTTCTTTGTCGATTACTGTCCCTTTCGGTATGCACATGACCGCGCGTCTACTTGAAGCACCTCGCGCGGTGCATCGTCCGTTTCCGAACGGCCCCCCAAAAACTTTGCAGCCGGCGCAAACTGACATGAGCCTAGCCGAGCGCAACAGGCGGTCGTCGCGGGGCGGGGGAGCTGAATGGTTGTGACGCGAGGGCGGGGGAGAGCGGGAAAGAGTGACATCTCTGTCGCTCAACGACGAGAAAATGACAGAAAACAACTTGCGCGCGGTTCCCTCTGAGTTCCGCCGCGTTTGTCGCAGCCGCGCGGCTTCCGTCCGCCACTGGATCGCCGGCGTGTCTCCGCAATTATCGACTGACAAGGAAGGCAGACCCCCGGCGGCCCGCGGGGTGAGGCCGGCGACTGCATTATTCATTTCGCCACCCTGTTTATAGGCCCGCTGCGCGCCCCCGCCCAGCCCCCCACTGCCTGGGGGAAAAAAAGATTAGATATATAACTAAACTAATATCTAAAAACGATATTATAATTTCCTTAGCTAACAAGTCGACAATTTTTTTTTCAGATGCATAGCGTAGTTTTACCCAACATTGGTAAAGTTCTAGCGACGTAGCTAAATGATGTATCCCGTATTGGCTCGGCTATTGGTTTAGCTATACAGCTAATCTCTTTTTTCCCCGTGCGCCCGCCGGCTTTGCCCATAGGCTGCGTGTCCCCGCTGCAGCCCGACACCGTCCCCTTGATATGTAACGCGACATTTGAAAGACCCTCTCTACCCGTTTCACAGCAACACGTCGTCGGCGGGAGCGCCTGCGAGCGCTGGGGTAGGCAGCCGGCCGCCTGTGAACACACGTTAGGCAGCCCGCATCACGCGCCGCCGCCCGCGCTGCCGCCCGCTCGGGCGTCCGGCTCGCAGCCGCGGCGCTCGGCCCGCGACCGGCGCGAACTGCGGATCGCGGGTCCAGCGTCCAGCTCGGGCACACGGCGAATCCCCTCGCCGCCCCTCCATTCGGTTCCTACCGCCGGCGCCACCGGAGTTCAACCCACGTACCTCGCCGCTCACCCCTGCCGCCGAATGCCGATGGTCCGGGGGGTCCCGGGCGCCGGCGGGGTGTGCGCCGCGTCCTGGCCGCGGGTCGGCGTCCTCCTTCTCCTGGTGGCGGGCCGGCAACGGCCGTCAGCTGGCCGGGGACCCCGCCGAGCTCTGCGCCCCGACCGTCCAGGTCGCCGCCTTAAAACTGAATAATGGCATGGCAGCGGGCCGAGGCACACGGGGTCGCGAGCCGCCGGTACCCCCTCCACCCGGGGTCTCCCGCCCCCGCCCCCGCTCCACCCTTGTCCGCTTACTCTTTTACCTAATGCCTCCACACACCCCTCGCCAGCCCCCACGGCCCCGCTCACCTGTCCCCGACCCCCCCCCCCCCATCCCCACTTCCTGCTCCTACAACTTCCTATGTCTCAACCCCACCGCCTTGCCCCCCTTGTCTGCCCCCCCCACTCGCGATCACCTAAAATCACGTTTGCGATCAAATGTGGAGATGCGATGTTTGTCGAATCGTGTATGGGTGTAAGTCATTTTAAGCCAATTGTAGTGAAGTCACCACCAGAAAAAATGATACCTCTGTGAGATTATCATGGCATATTATAATATAGTTTTGTGCTGACCAACCAAACTGAAATGATGTAAAACGTTAAGCACCTTTGATAAAGTGCGGTCTCCGGCTTTACGTACTACCATGCCATTGCCATTGGGTGAGAAGCCATAGGGGGTGGGGGTAGAGTTAGAAACAGTGGTAGAAAAAAGCTTGACGATAATTTTGACCCCAGACGCACTGCGGGCTGGTTCCATCGGCCACTTCTTATTACATGGTGAACACGTTAATTAGGCAAAAGCAAAAAAATGGTCCGTGGCGTGGCAGTATACCAATCTGTTATAGTTGTCCGACACGCCGTCGGAGGGCTGGCGAAAAGAAGTGACCGGGACGCGGGCGCGAGAGCACCTAATGCGGCCAAAAGTTGGCCTGATTTTCAAAGGAGATGGCATTTTGGCAAACAATGAGGCCGAAAGTTGGGTTGGCAGTCTCTTAAAGAAGACCAAAATTTGGCATTCATAGAGTAATGCCAAAATGTTGGGAGGCAAGGTGACCACGGCGTTTTAGTACAGCTGGCATGCGATTTCTTATATTAAAATCAATTAATGTACGCCGTTCCTCGCATTTGCAGTAGCGGAGGCGAGAGGAAGGGGGGGGGGGGTGCAACACGCCGAGTCAGCGGGACTCAGGCCGCAGGGGCGCGCGGCCGAACCGTCGGGAGGGAGAGAGGGGCGGGCTCGGGGACAGACCGGACGAGCAAAAGGGCTTATGTCACTTGTAGGGTATTTGGTGGGCTGGCCTCTGAGCAGGGTGGCGAGCCGGGGCCAGGGCCGGGCGCGGCTGTGGCGGTGGGCTGGCCTGGCCACGCCCCTTTGCAACTGCATTGCGAGCATTTTACTTCTGAAATGATCGAAAACTTAAAAATTGTGGGCCCTTCCTACCCCGCTTTTACACGGGGACCCGCCTGTTTAACTTCGGAGTTCGGGATCGGATTCGGTGTTTTCAGGCACCCAGCTGATGGTGATGGTCGCGGGTTTTAGCGGGTATTAGACCATCTCACCGAAGCTTAAGAGGCAGGGCAGTGGGAGTTAGAAAGAGAGGAGACGCGAGTACGGTGGTTAGCCTGTAAGCTTCCGGGTCATGAAATCCCTTCAAAAAAACAGTTTCATGAGACTTATCATCCACACGGGTTTCCACCACCACCCCGCTGTGGCTGGAATGGAACTCCCATGGCCCGCTTTCGGCGTGAGTCGAACCTTTGAACCTGTATCTACCACGGCCCGCTTTCGCCATGAGTCGAACCTAGTACCCCAGTGAAAAGTCTCATGACAACCCCGGTTTCGTGGGACAGAGTGAATCACTAGACCGTCTGTTCATCCACGAAAGTGGCTGGTTGAAATGATGGGTTTGAGTTCAACTAAACTTCAGTGGAAGAGTTCAACCAGCCATGGAATAATATAGCTCTATATGTGGATTCGAACCCGTGTCTTGAGGCACACAGGGCTAACTCTCTACCGGCGCGGTTCCAACGCCTCAGTGACAAGTGATAGGCAAGTTGGAGTCAGGCCACGAGTCAGCAAAGTCGCTTGAGCGGGAACGCGACCAGTTCCATCAACACACCGTTTCACCAGATTCATCGAGAACGGGCGCGTAGCGTCTTTGACATCGTCGAGGGGCTCGGAGCTGATATCGGAGGAACAAATACTCACCGACGGACTTATCGAATCGAGCAGAATGTCGAAAGTGATGCCAGAGTACTCCTCGGACTTGAGCGTCTTTTCCGGATACCTTTTCGAAAAGGCTGTTTCCATGGTGGAGTCTGTAGGAGGAAGTGGAAGTGGATACAAGGCGACCGCCACTGCCGCAGCAGCAGGTCACATCCGCCCCCCCCCCCCTCCTCAAACCGATGAGGTGCTGCTGTCCACTGCCGGTGGCACAGTATGGCTTCTTGGGGGTCGCGGAGGTCCGCAGGGAAGGGAAGGGAAGGGTGGGCGAGGGGGAGGGGGGATGCGGCCTAGCCTGCGGTGTGAAAGGGGCGGGGGGGGGGGGTAAATCTAGTTACAAGTCAGGGGAAAGCCACGAGTTTGTCGTAACTGCATGTTTGAACACTATGAACGCCCACCACGCCGTTTTTCCCACAATAGTTACACCCGCCCGTCGAGGACCCCGAGGCAAAACAGAGAGAAGCCTACATGGTTTGTGAACGGTCCCGTATCGGAATGGGACCCTCGATGGGACCCCGCCCGCTTAAACCTGCCTTATTGATCGGGTTTTATGAATAATGACTCCTGACGTCCGGCGGGCCGCGGGTTGGGAACGAGCCTACGCTCCTTCGAATCCCCGCTCCACCTTGCCCCGCTGCACCGACCGGTGGTGGCGACGGCCAAGTGATATCACCATGATATCACCGGTATCAACCGTTTTGCACCCCTCCCCCCACCCCCTTACCCCTCCAACTCTAACATCCCGGCGGGACTTCTTGTCATTTGTCAGTCGACGGGATCGGGAAGACTCGTGCCGTTCACCCATTATCAAAAACGTTTTCGCTATATTTATTTTTTCATTTGATGAAAATTGTCAACGACAAAATTTCGAACACCTAACTAGCTTTGGTTTTAGTTGTTGATGGTTGGGGGTTGGCGATCCTGTCGATGGACAGGAAGAATAGATTTACAGTGTCGTGGTTTGACGTCTTCGAAGTGTATTTTCAAGAGAAAGGATTATATTGATTCAAATCACTTAATTTTTTTCATTGAAAAACTAGTCAAGATAAGATTGCAATTTGAGATTTTTAAAAAATAATTTTACTTAACATTTAAAACAGTTAAAACTGTCGAGGAATTAGTTGAGGTTAGGGACGTCATGACAAGATCAAAACTCCAGCTGTTATTATGGACTTCAGGGCCTTCAGGACTCAAGGACTCCAAGGTGAGCTTCTTAAAATACTACCTCTTTTCATACTTGCAACCCTCCTTCGAGGCTGATTGATGTTTTCCACAATATGAAAGATGAAAACAACTCCACAATCATTGGGGAGTTTTTCTGTCAAATGAAAGCAATGAGACAGCGCTTGATTACCATAGGAATCTAAAGAAAAGGTTTCCCTCTAAACATTAGTAATAACCGATATTCTATCACACAGTGCCACAAGTACGGGACAGTACTTGATTACGATGGCAATCAAATATATGGTTTCTATCTAAACATAAATTGTAACGGATATTCCATCACACTGTGCAATCCAGTGTACAATAAATAGGTGCAGAGATCATATGCAGAATGATTAGGAACCAGTTCACTTCAGTCGCTTCTGATCTCTTCATCGTGCTGCTCATTTCCATGATTCATGTTTACGGACAAGCATTGCAAGCATACCCAAATGCAGTCTCTGTTTCTCCCAAATATTTACAGTGTGGCTAATGAGGACACCAAAGATGTGAGTGCCATTGTTGTGGTCGGTTTGAACTTGCCTGGCTGTGGCAAGCAATGACTAGAAACGTTCTAGTCTCATGGAGCAACCCCACCCCTGCTCGTCCCTACCCCACTCTCGGCGGCCCTGTGCATCATATTCTGTTACCCGAGCACGTGCCGCACGCCCGCTCTATCCCCTGGTCTCACCTGCACGCGGCGTTCAGTGACGCCATTGTAAAGGATAGAAGGGGAAGAGGGAGGAGGAGGAAGAGGGGTGGGGGTGGGTTGAGAATAGGTTCAGTGTCAGGAGGGCGACACGATTTGTAAAGATAGAGCGATAGGGTTTGGGAGATTTAGAGAAGCGACCGCAGGGAAGAACTAAACTACCCCTCTAGCGCAAGGCTGCGGGGCTGCGGGCTCACGCCACACGAGACGCATGATGGCATTCCCTCCGCACCCGCCGATACTCCCGGACGGACCCGTGGCCTGGCGCACGGGGTACCGTCGGGCCGGCCGCACACACCCGCCGCTAGATGGCGCTGGTCTCCGTGAGGGTGCTCCTAGCGCCGCCGCCTGGCGCCGCCGCAGCAGGTGGTTGCAGCGGCGGCCGCGCGACCGACCTCGCCTCTTTAAGTGTCCCTTTAAAGAAGATGCTGCGGCAGGGGACGCACCTCGAGACCAGCGGTGTTTTCACCGTAGATTATATTTACGAAAAAGAAACAAATAAATATCATTGTAAATTTACGAAAGTAAGTTTACGGAGTGCTTGTAATTTTACAATTTTCAAAAAGTAATTTTACTACACACATGGGAAATGATCCTGTAATCCTTACAGGTTTTTCTCACAGTGATTTTACATTGGGCAGGATGGCAATGGAGAGGATTATCGTGTCATTGCTGACGCGAACGTCGAAAAGGATTTAATGTCATGAGTATGATAAAAATAAATCGAACCTTTCTATCCACCCCTCTTGAGTAAAATGTTATCGTTGACAAAGCCATGTATGACACACATTTTGGACGAAAGTCGGCTAGTTGAGTACTTTCGACACCCGTCCTGAACAAGTCAGATTTTTGATTTCACAGTAAATTGAAATTGTAGCTGAGTAGAAGGCCGTTTTCAAGTTATCATATCGCCCCTATAACTCTGTGAAACATCTGTTCTTAAATTTACAATATATTTTGTATTTTTGATTCACAGTAAAATATGTTTTAAATTTATGATAGCTTATTATAGCTCGTAACCAGATTCTAATTCCATACAGAGTGCTTGTAATTTTTAAAATTTCAAATGTAATTTTACAGCGGGGGGGTAAATCTAGTTACAAGTCAGGGGAAAGCCACGAGTTTGTCGTAACTGCATGTTTGAACACTATGAACGCCCACCACGCCGTTTTTCCCACAATAGTTACACCCGCCCGTCGAGGACCCCGAGGCAAAACAGAGAGAAGCCTACATGGTTTGTGAACGGTCCCGTATCGGAATGGGACCCTCGATGGGACCCCGCCCGCTTAAACCTGCCTTATTGATCGGGTTTTATGAATAATGACTCCTGACGTCCGGCGGGCCGCGGGTTGGGAACGAGCCTACGCTCCTTCGAATCCCCGCTCCACCTTGCCCCGCTGCACCGACCGGTGGTGGCGACGGCCAAGTGATATCACCATGATATCACCGGTATCAACCGTTTTGCACCCCTCCCCCCACCCCCTTACCCCTCCAACTCTAACATCCCGGCGGGACTTCTTGTCATTTGTCAGTCGACGGGATCGGGAAGACTCGTGCCGTTCACCCATTATCAAAAACGTTTTCGCTATATTTATTTTTTCATTTGATGAAAATTGTCAACGACAAAATTTCGAACACCTAACTAGCTTTGGTTTTAGTTGTTGATGGTTGGGGGTTGGCGATCCTGTCGATGGACAGGAAGAATAGATTTACAGTGTCGTGGTTTGACGTCTTCGAAGTGTATTTTCAAGAGAAAGGATTATATTGATTCAAATCACTTAATTTTTTTCATTGAAAAACTAGTCAAGATAAGATTGCAATTTGAGATTTTTAAAAAATAATTTTACTTAACATTTAAAACAGTTAAAACTGTCGAGGAATTAGTTGAGGTTAGGGACGTCATGACAAGATCAAAACTCCAGCTGTTATTATGGACTTCAGGGCCTTCAGGACTCAAGGACTCCAAGGTGAGCTTCTTAAAATACTACCTCTTTTCATACTTGCAACCCTCCTTCGAGGCTGATTGATGTTTTCCACAATATGAAAGATGAAAACAACTCCACAATCATTGGGGAGTTTTTCTGTCAAATGAAAGCAATGAGACAGCGCTTGATTACCATAGGAATCTAAAGAAAAGGTTTCCCTCTAAACATTAGTAATAACCGATATTCTATCACACAGTGCCACAAGTACGGGACAGTACTTGATTACGATGGCAATCAAATATATGGTTTCTATCTAAACATAAATTGTAACGGATATTCCATCACACTGTGCAATCCAGTGTACAATAAATAGGTGCAGAGATCATATGCAGAATGATTAGGAACCAGTTCACTTCAGTCGCTTCTGATCTCTTCATCGTGCTGCTCATTTCCATGATTCATGTTTACGGACAAGCATTGCAAGCATACCCAAATGCAGTCTCTGTTTCTCCCAAATATTTACAGTGTGGCTAATGAGGACACCAAAGATGTGAGTGCCATTGTTGTGGTCGGTTTGAACTTGCCTGGCTGTGGCAAGCAATGACTAGAAACGTTCTAGTCTCATGGAGCAACCCCACCCCTGCTCGTCCCTACCCCACTCTCGGCGGCCCTGTGCATCATATTCTGTTACCCGAGCACGTGCCGCACGCCCGCTCTATCCCCTGGTCTCACCTGCACGCGGCGTTCAGTGACGCCATTGTAAAGGATAGAAGGGGAAGAGGGAGGAGGAGGAAGAGGGGTGGGGGTGGGTTGAGAATAGGTTCAGTGTCAGGAGGGCGACACGATTTGTAAAGATAGAGCGATAGGGTTTGGGAGATTTAGAGAAGCGACCGCAGGGAAGAACTAAACTACCCCTCTAGCGCAAGGCTGCGGGGCTGCGGGCTCACGCCACACGAGACGCATGATGGCATTCCCTCCGCACCCGCCGATACTCCCGGACGGACCCGTGGCCTGGCGCACGGGGTACCGTCGGGCCGGCCGCACACACCCGCCGCTAGATGGCGCTGGTCTCCGTGAGGGTGCTCCTAGCGCCGCCGCCTGGCGCCGCCGCAGCAGGTGGTTGCAGCGGCGGCCGCGCGACCGACCTCGCCTCTTTAAGTGTCCCTTTAAAGAAGATGCTGCGGCAGGGGACGCACCTCGAGACCAGCGGTGTTTTCACCGTAGATTATATTTACGAAAAAGAAACAAATAAATATCATTGTAAATTTACGAAAGTAAGTTTACGGAGTGCTTGTAATTTTACAATTTTCAAAAAGTAATTTTACTACACACATGGGAAATGATCCTGTAATCCTTACAGGTTTTTCTCACAGTGATTTTACATTGGGCAGGATGGCAATGGAGAGGATTATCGTGTCATTGCTGACGCGAACGTCGAAAAGGATTTAATGTCATGAGTATGATAAAAATAAATCGAACCTTTCTATCCACCCCTCTTGAGTAAAATGTTATCGTTGACAAAGCCATGTATGACACACATTTTGGACGAAAGTCGGCTAGTTGAGTACTTTCGACACCCGTCCTGAACAAGTCAGATTTTTGATTTCACAGTAAATTGAAATTGTAGCTGAGTAGAAGGCCGTTTTCAAGTTATCATATCGCCCCTATAACTCTGTGAAACATCTGTTCTTAAATTTACAATATATTTTGTATTTTTGATTCACAGTAAAATATGTTTTAAATTTATGATAGCTTATTATAGCTCGTAACCAGATTCTAATTCCATACAGAGTGCTTGTAATTTTTAAAATTTCAAATGTAATTTTACAACATACATCATAAAAAAAAATTCGTAAAAGTTTTTCCAACAGTGAAGGTAAGAGTGCGTCTGCAGGGAACTTCCCTCTCCTACCGAACCAAACTCACCACCAATATCGGGATCATCCAGAAAATGTGTGTCTGTCATTCGCCGTTACGTTCAGCCTCTGCAAGCTCTCATAGCGCCTGATAGGTAGGCAACACCGTGCTTGCAGTGCACGCGTGTGCTGCGGGTCGGCCTACCCTTTGTCGCGCAGGCGGCGAGCTCATTTAATTTGGCGAATGAATTCCAGTAAAACAGACGCACACGTAGAATTTGTCCGATTGAAAGGTGTATTTTTACCCCCTCTTAAATTTCTTTATCTAGCAGCCCTGGGGACCCCTCGAATGCAGCTCAAGAGTCGCGTACCTACTTTTTGCACGCGGTTAGGATCTTCGTCTTGTATGATTGATTTTGCACCCTCTGAATTCTTCACCTACGCCTAACCCGACCCGCGAAGACCTGTGTAGGACAGACGTACTCAGTCACTCCAGTCACTCCGTGCCGAGGACTTACCTGGCCACGCGCTGCTGTCCGTTGATTCCTCTCTGACGGCCACACGAAGCAATGGAAGACAAAGTCACTCGAGGTTTCCCCTTTTTGAGGCCGAAGAAATGCCTTGTCTTTCTATCCTCGCGGGAAATGTAAATTTTGTCGGAAAGAATGTGAAGTTATGTTGGAAAATCCAAAGACGGCCCGGATTGGTCTCAGCGTCACTGTCTCAATAAGCGGCCAGTGCAGCGACGAATTCTGGTCGCTGCCGATGCTGGCGACGAGAGCTTCCAGCCGTGCGCGCCTGAGCCACGCGCCCCTCCTGTCTCAGCCTCAGCGACGGCCTCCCAGCTGGAGCGTGAATCCACAACGTCTCAATTCCCTACCTTTGACTTTTCTCAAAATCCTCTGCACTCAATTAAAAAAATTAAAATAAATAAATAAAAAATAATTTGAAAAATAATTATTCAGGATGAAAATCCAGGCTTGGACTTCCCTCCCGTTGGTGCGCGCGCGCTACTGCGGTGCGTCCCGCCCGAAGGACGCTCCGAAGGACACAGAGCCACGGCTGGAGCTCCAGCCAGCGGGGGAGGCAGGCGCGCCTAGGTCAACACTCGCCTCCCCTCCCCTCCTCTACCACCCCAACACGTGGCTGACCCATATTCCACCCCCCCATTCATGCTCTCGACCTCGATCCCCATTGGTCCGACAGCCTATGACGTCACGCGGCATTTAGTTGTCCTTGGGATGTTGTTGCTGACCCAGTTTTCTGGTTTCCCTCCCCCTACCCACCATTCACCAGCAGCCTCCACAGCTCACACACCTTCAATGGGTTCCGACTTCTTGAACACTTTAAACACTATTTTCTGCCCCATTTTGGACATGTTTTGCATTCCTACCGGGCCATATCTTTTTGTAGGCGGAGACAAGCGTCCTATGATGCCCTGGGCAGTGGATACTGGACAGAGTGGGGCGTACCGCGCGTCACACTTGAGAACCCTGCAAATGCAAGACTACAGCCCCACTGTACAGTAGTATTCAGTCCAGGGTAGTAGAATAGTATCACTGATTTAGTATATGCAGATAAAATATCTCAGTCTGAACTCTCTTGGTTTAAATAAAAAAATAACTGTAAAGACTCGGCAAATCTGTTAAGTACCAGTGAAGATTTTTTAGCTGTACCCGGTGATTCGGAGAAAGATGCAGATGCGGGTGGGTTAGCCAACCAAAGGAGATGGTGCATTACGGGGCGAGTAAGCAAACCCGCCTGCACCTGCGTCTTCTCTGAATCACTCGTTACTGCGAAATCCTTCTACATCCATGGATGACTAATTATCTTAGATGGGTGGAAAATAGTCCAGCTAAATTGATTAGCACGGACCTAAAATTGTTCTGCGTGCTTCCTTGCTGCCATTATAATTGATGTATTTTATTTAGTATGTAAGTAGTATGTAAGTCGTATCTACTGAAGATTGAGCACGAGGAGGATATCCCCCTGTCCCCAGCTATTATTAGACCCTATGATGTCCTATGTCAAACTCCCCTTGTACTCTCTAAATGTAAAGGGACAATTTTGTTCCCAACACTCTAAAACGTAAGGCACACTCTAAATGTCAAGGGACAATTTTTGTCCGTTGCAAGATGCGCCTGTGTGTACATCTTGCAAGATGCAATGTTGCAGCTTGTACCATGACAAAATAAAAATTTGTCCAGCAGGAGATACGTAGGACTCAAAATTGCATCTTGCAAGATGTGCACACAGACGCATCTTGCAACGGAAAAAAATTGTCCCTGGACATTTAGAGTGAAGACAATGTTTTCGTGCACATCCAGCAGCAATTTTGTTCGTAAATTTGGACGAAATGTGGTTAGTGTTACACAAGTTTCTTCAATACTACTGATACGGTATTGCCAATAATTTGCAATATTCCTCTATACACGGCTAATGCACTAAAAAACTAAGTGTGCAAGAGCTTAACACTTGTAAGTGTACAACTGCAACTTAAATACTTTGCAAGTGTGCAACTCCTCTGTTGGATACTTCCTACACAGTGAGCGTTCAATCTAAGGAAGTGTGCGACAGACGAGTTGAATAGCTGCAGGTGCATACCTATCGAGTTGAACACTTGTAAGCGTACAACAACGGAGTTTCACACTTGCAGGTATTCAACTTGCAGTTCAACACATGTGTTAACCAGTTGCACAATTAAGTTAATCAGTGTAGAAGTTGACCCCTTGGCCTCGGGGTGAGCGAGTCTGCCGAGGCAGCGAGGCAGCTGCATTCGTGGAGAGGTGCCTCCCTATCCCCTAAGCGGACCTGCCGTCTGAATGTGTCACACACCAATAACCTTTTACCAGTACCGGTCACGGTCACAGCCTGTCATACGGGGTAGCTCACAAAGGCCCTGAGATATTTATTTTGTAGTTAAAAGACCATTCTTGGCACACCCAAAAAGGTCTTAAACCAATCTTGTTTTAAGGATCAAATATGAATATGAGCTCAAAGTTTAAAGTGCACTTCTTGAATTAAGCACACACTTCTTTGGGTGCACAAGAACATTCGCTGAATACATTCCCAAATTTACCTTGTCTTGTACCAAATAAAAACGCGTTGTGATAAGTAAATGTGATTTTAGTCTCTAAATGGGCAGGGACAAATTTTCTACCAAGGTTAGGTTAGATGCGTCGTTGCGCGCACCTCTCGGCGCACCTTAATCAGCTACAAATTTGTATTTAGGGAGGTAGAAGTTGTACCTTGCACTCTCATTTCCTTATGGACACGCTTACGGTGAATTTTGTGCTAACATATTATGGATCACAAATTATCCATAATATGGATAAAATTGTCCGTATTACAGACAATTTGATCCATATTACAGACATGCCTTCATCCGTAGGGTATGGACGAAAGGTCTATACCTTACAGAGGAGGGCATGTCTGTAATATGGATCAAATTGTCTGTAATACGGACAATTTTATCCATATTATGGATAATTTGTGATCCATAATATGTTAGCACAAAATTCTCCATAACATACGGATAGCACATCCATAGGGAAATGAGAGTGTGGCAAGGTATAAATGCATTGTTTTGTACCGGGTGTAACTGTGAATACGCAGCAGTGTTGCCGGGCCGTACAGTACACCGAAAATGATACTAAGTACAAAGTGCGTGTAAATTTACAATTTTAAATTTAATGGCGCACTTCTGTCAGGGTAATCTGTTTGAATATTAGCGGGTTAGGAAAGACGAACAAGCGACGAATGCATACGCCAGCATTTTAGTCACGGGAGCGCCCAGCGCCCGTGCGGCGTGACACTGACAGACTTGTCCCCGGCTCTCGACTAGAAGCATCATCCCGGAACTTGTGAGTGCTTGGTGGTTCACCAGTTAAGTGCGATCCTTGTGTTCTACCTTACCCTCTGACCCCTTACGATCGAGCTACCCCTTGCCAGTGTTATCGTTGCAGGTATACAGGGTAAATACGTAGAGAACATATATCTAACAAAACCCCTCAACAGTAATACCGACACCGTCGTGGAAAGTTTTTGCATAAACCCACGACTATTTCTTCAAAGTGTCCATTTATCAGACCGTTTTTAATGCCTTGCATTTCTCTGAATTGATTTAGGGGGATATATAGTGCGGGAGACATTAATTTTCTCCAAGAGTTTAGTTGAAGTTATTCTTTTGTTTTTTTCAATGATACAGACGATTGTGGCCTACTGGGTCGTCATGTGAGGTAATTGCCAAGGTGAACATATGTCGGAACATACCGATCAGAATGAATGGACGTTCTCAGTGAATCCTCATTCATGGCACTGCGCTCATTCAGCGGCGGGAGGAGCGACGGCGAGGACTCAATCGATGACGGCCGGGGGGTCGCACCCCGAAGGGTGGTGCCGACGGGTCGGGCCAGGGGGTCCAGGTGCCCAGGGGGTGGCTCCGGAGGGGGCCATGGCGTCACCGAGCAGAGACGAGTGACAAGTGAGATGTTTGAAAATACCTTTTCAACTTTGTTGCTAGTTGAGAACTCGCAAGTGCTTAGCTCTGTAGTTGTATACTTTGATGTGTACAACTCCTCTGTTAAACACTTCCTTAGACTGGACGCTCACTGTGTGGAAGAGGGGCGCTGAACAGAGGAGTTGCACCTGTGCACTGCTACCGAGTTTAACACTTGCAAGTGTACAACTACGGAGTTGAACACTTAAAAGTATTCAATTTGCACACGGTGTTAAGTAGTTGCACTTCTAAGCTTATCAGAGCACGTTGGTAGGGTAGCGGCCGAGGGGTGGATAACTCCCCTGCCAAATGTACACCCCTAATTCTGCCCAATTCAAACTAATTCAGACCAATTCCATTTAATTCAAGAGAATTGAAAAATAATTCAACTAATTCACTCCAATTATAAGACAATATTCATTCAATTCAAGCCAATTCAAGTCAATTCCCGCTAATTCAGTACAACAAAATCGCAATAATTCAAACCAATTCAATCCAATTTAAATTCAATTTCAGACAATTCAAGCTGCTAATTCAAATTCAATTATTGAAATTTGTACACCCATTTCAGGAGTTATCCACCCCTTGGTAGCGGCCACAACGTCGGTCGCGCGAGCTCATACGCCGAACATGAAAAGAGAAAAGGATTGTGTGTGATGGAAACTTAGGGTTCCGGCTTGGTCGTGGTTATCGTGATTGCATCTCCATAGAAACAATCGAGAAATGCACAAGTAATAGATCGGGACCGTGTAGAGTGGAATTGGCACGCAAAAATGTGCACGCTATTCTGTCTATAATGGCAGTATTTGGGATATCAGAGGGGGGTTCACAGTGTCGCAGTTAAAACCGGGAGACTGCGCTGTCTTGCAGTTAAAAACTGTTGTCCAACAGTTAGATGAGCAGTGTATTACCAATCGTTTACCGTCCAGTTCCACACTGCTCTCGGTCCTCGGTCGGCACAGTATTAGAATTCAATGCTACTAAACTTGCTCAGGGCTGTAATTTAAGTTGTGAAATATTGTGCTCTATGCCTATTCAACGGTTAACTATACGAAAATTCCAGTTTTTATCTATTCTTAACAGCAGGATGGAGTGCAGTCTTCCACAATTTCAAAGTGTTATCCTAATTATGGGTTTAAGATTTTTGTTAATTCTATAGATTTTTTTGGTGCATGCATCATGCATAGACGTAAACGTGTTCCGACAAGCATATTCGCCGCACCGCTGATACAGAAATGGTAAAGGTGGTGCTTTGACGTATTGCGTCAAGGTCATACAATACAATACGGCCATTTTCTTAGCGAATCCCAGTGAATCTTGAACACATGGAGAGCGGCGTGACCACTATGTGCTCTGCTTATTTATACTCCCATATTAGAACTTAGCGAGTTATTTCGTGCCGTTCGCAATATGTATACAATCATATAATATACCTTCACTCTTTTTCACAGACAACGTGATCGTGATCAGGGCGTCGTAACGTAATGTAACGCGTAACAACGACGCAGGAAACAGTAATTGAAATTGCAATTAAAAGCGGTATTAAAGAGGCGTTTTCAGCTTGCTGACAGCGCTTTACCGGAAAGAAAAATGGGAAATTTCCCAAAACACTTCAAAATTGACCCTTTCACTTAAGGTGGAGAGAAAACTCGTTGCGCAACCATAGCCAAACTTCACTACCAACAAGATAGATGTTTCTTACCTGTTAGAGAACGTAGGTATTTAATATGTGAATGTTTTTAGGAAACGACGTTCCTACAGTTGATTCCTTTTAACTATCTCGCCTATTATCCTTACTGTCTAGGTGGTTTGAGTCAAGGTTAGGTCAGAACGCCACCTTGCGGCCGATATTTTCAGTTAGTACGCGCGGAACTTAAATGCCACTTATCTCAATGTGCCCCGATGTGTTCTTAAGTACACCTATTAGGCAGACACGGAGTTCAGGTCATACACCCAAAAGTGTAGTCAAATTTAAAAGAAAACTACCGGAACTTTTTCGGGCGTGGTCACCAAATGTTCAGGTGCTTCGTCTAATGGTTTTGTCTATAGGTTTTAGTCTGGCTGAATCGATATGTACTGTTAATAAAAATAACAATCTAAACACAGTTGTGAAGTCTAAACTTTCCTCTCATTGTATAGTTTGTGCAATTTGGCGAGTAACCATATGCAAAGGGCCTAGTGATAACTTTGTAACGAATTTTCTAGGCCAAAATTAAGAAGAGGCTTCTGAGAAAACCAATCCATTTACGTTGACATGATCCTCTCAGACTCCTTTTAATTTTGACATAAAAATTGGTAATTCAAGTTATCACTATAGTGCCTTTGCATATTGTTTTTACACGACAAATTGAAAGAGTGTGTCAATGGGGCGGTTCCAACTCGCCCTAATCTGCCATTTTTTAAAAAAATCTCGCACGATTTCATTGATTTCATTTTAATGGTACGATTACCATGCTGGCTCCAAGGGGTTTTGCTTGCAGTCACCTACCGCAAAGAAGGGAACGAGGCGATGAGGGTACCGAGTGTAACTGTGCAGCAGTGTTGCGGGATTGCATCCTAAATATGGCTGCAGGGGCCATGGCCCCTTACGGGGGTAAAGAGTAGGCAAACCCGCAACACTGCTGCGTATTCCCAGTTACACCTGGTTTCCTCTACGTTTTAATCGCCTTCGCGTCTGTCCCGTTGCGGACGACGCAGAGTGTGGGACGCGATCGCAGACGTAACTGTGGTGACCCTGCTGCCCCTGCCCCTGTACTCAGTACAACAAGGCCGTTTAGTCCGCAGACGGACTGCTCCGTCTGGAGCAGGCTAAGCGGTCGACACAGTCGACAGATACCACGACTACAAAGAGAACGAATCTGCTGCTACGAACACTTCTGTTTGTAAGGAACTAAGAGTGTTTACTGCATACCCTGTACCCACTATTTACTTCACACTTAAGCGCAGCAGCAAGTACTGCGCGAGTACTTTAATTCTCTAGAGAGGCGCGACCGCGCCGTGTGTGTCAGACCGTGTCAGACACACATCCACATTTTTCTGATCGGCAACATTTGCCCCCTCTGTCGTTCTCTTCGGCCATCGTTCACAGGAAATTGGTCGCTAACGGGTTGAGCATAGGCCGCCGCAGCCGCCGCCGTGGTCCAGAGTGACGTCACCCATGCAGCGGAATGACGTCATTCCTGCATCATCCGTCTCTTTTGCTCCTGCTACCCGGTCGATACCGTTTGCTCCGTCACTACCTGTACCCCACTCCCCTCAACCGCCTCCCCTCAACCGCCTCCCCCTTGACCTCAAACCCGTCCTCCCCCACCCAGTCGTGACCTCTTCCACCCTCCCTCCAACCCTCTCCCTTCTCGTCGCTCAATTCCTTAATCAGTCTTGTCACATCATTCGAACTCAATTATTATGCCATTAAAAACGTAATCTGCGTAAATCAAAAAGGCGCCTTTTCTCTATGTTTATTTTAGGTCGCGTTTTTTAGGAGATTTTTTTGGACCCCCAGAGTCGGGTAGACTGAGAAGATAGTTGTCTCGACTTAATTCGAAGTCAGTGACTTTTGTTTAATAGACATTGGAAACAGAAGTTCGTTCCGAGAGCAATTGCCTAGTCTATGAATTAAATAAAAACAATTTCGTCTGTAGTAACTAGCCTTGTTTTTGTGGGTGCATAATTTTGTTCAAGCGTTATTTGCTTGGTTAACAATTAACGGCTTCGAACTGTCATGTCTAACTCGTTGATATATTTTACAGTTCACTGCCGACACGGCCAAATCGACGGGACTGTGCGTGTACACCGGCCGCCCAAGGAAACGAGGAAGACGAACGAGGACCAGGGATTTCACGAAGAGTCACTCTTACCAACTTTTCAGAATTTTCATAGAGGACAGCGTTTTCTAGTTTTTGAAGTGGGTTTTAGTTTATAGATCGATGAAGCACTTCAGCAATTTAATTCAAGATTACTTCTTCGTGAAAGCCCAACCCAACGATTGTTTTAACTGTGAAGGCAAAGGGAAAGCCAGGGAAGACCAGGGAAGACCAGGGAAGACCATGGAAGACCATGGAAGACCAGCAGAGACCAAGGTTTCAGAATCCAACGACTCATCGGAAAAAAGCAAAGGTAATACTCAAAGTGTGTCACGTTTCTCTTGCGAAAACGTTATGCTGTACTGGCAATCGCGTTGATGTGCACTTCTGTTTTCTACGCTAGACATGTTTCGCATTAGTTTGCAAAAGATAACGGTTTACTAATCCACAACAAGTTTGCTTTGTCCCTTTTGCTTGCATATAAGCCTGCATATCAGCAACAGCGAGCAAACAGGAAAAAAAAGGTGTGACTTAGAGGTCTCAACAAATGTCAAAGTGTATATACACTCTTTGGTCCTATGGGAGTTTTAATGCATCTAAATATGATTAAAACCTTTAACGCCGTTAAAAGGTGCACAAGTTACAGCTTTGTTTTTCTATTGCGAGAGTGTGATCGTCATCGCACCCGCACCTTCCAACTACTCAACGATTTTAATTGTCTACTGCAGGTTGGCGACATTTATAAACTCGCATATTGCAAAGGAAAATAAAACATATTTTAGCGTCTTTTGCTTGGGGGTATAGGGGAGGAAAGCTCGTAGTATCTTGTATCTCGCCAACTGTGCGTTTTGCCTAAGTCTGATATTCTCATTCGGGCTCTCTGTAATTTTACAACAAGGGCTGTACTTTAAGGGCTACATTGTAAACAAAGATTACTAGTCATATCTACTGAACATCATGTTAGCATGCGAAAAGTTGTAAAACCACTGCAATGTTTTAACTGCGCGGTCGAGATGTTATACTGACTGCGACGAGAGGAGCTTTGTGACTCGTCGCCTGACAGCGTGATGAGACGTGCGTCGAGACGTGTGACGAGACGCGTCACAAGGTGCGTGACGCGGGGTGCGTTACGAGATGCGTAACGGGATACGTGACGGGATGCAGAACGGGATCCGTCACAAGACGCGCAACGAGTGACGTTCACGCGGGTGTGACGGGACTGGAAACGAATAAACGACGTGGCGATGCTGCTGCTGCTGCGCTAGGCCGACTGTGCCCCTCAGCCCGAACCTCTGGCTGGCAGTCTCCGGTGCCGCCCGAGCGCCGCCCCGGCCTCGAGACTGGAACGGGCCCTTTCTTCGGTCAGCTCCCTGCCATCTCCAACGGCACGGCACATGAGCAGGCGGGGCAGCCCCAAGACTCGGTCTGCTCATGCTCTGGTCTTGCATTGGAAACGCAACGGTGTGAATGTCACACACTTGTAGGTGTGCGAATGCCCATTAGTTCACTCAAGAGATTAAAGGTGTGAAATTTCCTTTTGAAATTCACACACTGCCTCTATGTGTGTCCGAACGGCACACACAAACACATGTCACACACATGTATATAATTGTGTGTCTTTCACACAATTTAGTTTCCAGTGTGTCTAGCAATTGTGTTTTGTTGTGTGTACGTCTACTCCCGTGTGTACAACAATCGGCCAGGTTGACGCGGTGCAGAGGCGCGTCAACCTGGCCAATTGTACTTACTTAGCACTCAAGCAGTATGGTTTGGTTACTAAGCCGCACGGGTATAGAGCTAGTTGCCGTTTGTGAAAATCTAAATGATTGAAAACAGTGTTTACTGTTGCTAACAATCACAGTTTTCGTATTAAAAATATTTAAGATTTTATGGAACGTGTTTCTACACCCATTAAAAATTATTCTTTCAGATGCTGAGGCCACGATTCGAACGCTAATGTTTAAAGTGGCCTCTCGGTATTGCTAATCGGAAATGGAAAATCATGAAGTAGGTAACCCAATTTCAAATTTGACATTCTAGCCGTCGGTCTATTTTCCCTCGATCAGACTGCGGGTGCAGCAATGAAAATCTTCTTCTCCACCTGCCTGGCGATGGGCAGTGGGCCACTGTGCCGTGCTGCGCCCCGCGCCGTGCCAGCGGCGTGCAGGGGTTGGGGGCTGGAGGGAAACTAGGCCAGTAGTGACGTAGCTGTGACGTCAATGGCACCCCACCACCCTCCGCTCCGCCACCGTGGCCCTCCGCCTCTCGCCACCCCGCCGTCCCCGCCACCCACAGCCGCTCGCTCCGGGCGGCTCCAGGCCAGCCTCGGGACCGCGCGCGCCATGGAGTCGCCTGTAACGCATTTGCAGCCTTTTTGACTGTGGTGGACATGAGCTGGTGCTGGGCGCTGGTATCAAGAATTCAGACGCCCTCTTTCCTCATTCAGTTCGAAAAGTTACGTACTCTGCTAAACCAACAGCGTGCTTAGTACATATAAGGAAAGGTTTGCTTGCAAGTATACCCATGAGGTGTGTACTTGCCCTTGTACCCACCTTTTTGTGGAAAAGCGTTTTTGCCACAAGTACCGGGTGATTCCCTCCTCACCTCTCACCCGTGCGCCCGCCGAGTCGAGGATAGGCAAACCCGCAACACGGCGGCGCGTGCTCTGAATCACCCGATACACACATACGAGTGTGTTACAATGGTACTATCAGCGCAGAAAGAATTGAACCCCTCTGACGTCCATATTCCAAAGCAGAAAGGGTTCAATTCTTTCTGCGCTGATAGTACACATCACACAAGTGTGTGCATTACCTTGGGCAACGTACACACATGCGTGTGTACGGCAATTAATTGTCAAGCACACACTTGCTAGTGTGTACTGTGTGTGTACACTGTTGGGGTTTGCAATATAGACCGAGTAAAAACTAACTGGTATATAGGTTTACCGAGTAGTAATCAGAATGTTTTCCGTGTCATTGGTGTGTCGAGACATTCTGCAAGGTTTGTCCTGTCGCCGAGGCATTGCCGCATAGAACGCTTCCTCAACTGTATCGTGACGGACCGCCTGGTCTCTGCAGAAGAAAAGTGCCGTTCACGCGACACTGTTAAAAGTGCTGTAAGGAAGTACAGTTCGACTGCGGTCCGTCCTGTATATTCTGTGTACAGGCCAGACTGTAATGATATGGGCTGTACTTCAGTGTCGAAGACAGGTGCTGTATCAAGTGCTGTATATTGACCAAAAAGGCGGTTTGCGAAGTTACAGTACATCCTGTACGGAGTGAACTGTAATCAAAATTTACCCTAGTGACAAATTGACAGGGCGTACTGAAGACATTTCCTGTAGTGTTTTTTTTTTAACAGTGGATGGCCGCCGTGCGGAATGCGGGTTTGCTCTGCAGTACAGAGTAAGGGGTTGCCTACGCGCGCGTGGCAGGCGGCAGGTGTCCTATCCTGTCGTTCGCAGGGGCTCCTCACCTGGCGCCTGCGGGTGCTGTCCTGCTTCGCCCAGCACCAATGGTTGGCGGGTTGCCTACGCGCGCGTTGCAGGCGGCAGGTGGCCTATCCTGTCGTTCGCAGGGGCTCCTCACCTGGCGCCTGCGGGTGCTATCCTGCTCCGCCCGGCACCGATGGTTGGCGGGTTGCCTACGCGTGCGTTGCAGGCGGCAGGTTGCCTACGCCGGCGTTCGCAGGGGCTCCTCCTTACCTGGGGCCTGCTGTGAGTCAGGCAAAGTGCGCATAGAATGCTTTGGCAAACGCAATTAGGTCGTGCGACATGTGGTGCATAGTTGCATCACCAACCATTTTTTGTACATTGCAGCTGTTTTACGGTCAAGTACAACAAACTCCCGCCAAGAGTAGTTCACTTATGCCGTCGCAATCTTATTCACATAGGCTATAACCACTTGATCAAAACCGTTATCAAGAAACCTATTTTTGGGGCTGAAGGGGGTATGGGGGGTTCCAAGTTTAGTAATTTAATGCTTACTTGAGTTTAGTTTTTGTTTTGTGGGAGAACTCTGTAAATCAAAACTATGTCCCGTTTCCGTTTTATCCCAAAATGAATTCGCCCTGCGCGGTTAAAATATCGCCCATCAAATTTTCTCTCTTTGCGTCAAGACATGTATTACTTCTTAAGTTGTCGGTCGCCTCCTCCTTCCCTTCGGTCGCCACTGACCTTACCCAACATCGATCGTCCCCTCAGCACGTGGCCCTTTGAGTGGGGCCTCACGTCCGGGTGCGGGGTATCGCCACAAGCTGCGGGGAGTATCATCCTGAGCGTGAGGTAGCGGCAGGGGGTAATCCCTCACTAGGTTACCTCGAATCAACTTTGGCCACGACGGTAAAATACAATTTATTATATCACAATCATAGTTCCATGTTATAAAGAAATTTTTTCTTGTTTTCCCTCAGTCGCGTTTTAGAGTGGAATTTTAAAATTATTGTGCAGTTTTGTTTAAAAAAAAGGATCCAATGGAAACTTCGTCCGATTGTATCCGAAGCTTCCCGACCTTTTTGCTGGGGACTGATGGGCCCTCCTTTCCTGCCAACACTCTCAGCTGTCAAAAGTTTACAATGTTTCTCCTTTTTGAAAACGTAAATTCGCTAGGCAGTAGAGAACCCTGCCGTGCTGACAGTGGTCTGATCAATAACAGAAGATCGTGTCTGACACTGCGGAAGTCTTGTCCAGCATCTCGACCATCATCTCAAATCCTCGGTTTCCTGGTCCTTGCGACGTTTTCCGCTCACGCGGCGGTTTCTGGAATCAAAGAGGGACGTTAGTGGCGTTGATTTTCTGACAGTAGGTTGCCTCTAGCGCACTCGTCGTAGGTTCCCTACCCTGTAGGCGCTTCTTACCTGCAGGTGCCGCTTCAGGTGCGGCTGCGGGTGCGGCTTCAGGTGCGGCTGCCGGCTCGGCAGCAGCTGGGGGCGTGTGCGCGTGGAGTACAGCGGCGTGCGCGGCCTGGGACGCGAAATGTAATTATTAGTTTATCGCCAACAAGTTCATAGGCGGCAAACCCAACTAAAGTGCCCTAAAAACTTTGAAAAATTATAAGCAAGCACAAAGTAGTACCTTGAGCGCGTCGATGAGGAGCTGGTTGCCCGTCTCCGTGATGGTGTCCTTGAGGCGGTGCATGGCGTCCCCGATGCGCTCGGTGGCGGCGCGCGTGCGCAGTGCGCACGTCTTGACTTCCTCCCTGATCTCCTCGTCCTCGACGTGCTCCAGGAGCACCATTGCCGGGTCGGGCTCTGGCTCGGGTTCCGGCTCGGGCTCCGGTTCCGGTTCGGCCGGTGCCACTTCCGCCTCCGGTTTGGCGGGAGCCGGCTCGGCGGCCGGCGCTTCACCCTCTACGGTCGGTGCCCCCTCGGCACCCTCTGCGGCGGAAGCCCCCTCCGCGCCTTCGGCGGCCGGCGCCCCTTCCGCTCCTTCTGCAGGGGGTGCTTCTTCCGGTACCGGGGCGGGTTCCGGTTCCGGTACAATCTGGTGGACCATCCCCTCGATCTCTGCCAGGAGCGCCTCGAGTTTGGTGGCGGCCGCCTCTGCCTTCTCAGCGGCGTCCTTGGCCTCCTGCTCCTCGGGACTGAGTGGCGGACCCGGCGGCTCCGGAGTGGGGACCGGTTCTGGAGGCGGGGGTGGTTCCTCAACCACGGGTTCCGGCTCGGGTTCTGGTTCCGGTTCTGGTTCCGGTTCCGGTTCGACGACCGGCTCTGGTTCGGGTTCGGGCTCTGGTTCTGGTTCTGGTGGGGGTGGTGGGGGTAGCGCTGGCCGCAGCAGCTCGACGACGTGCAGGGCCTCTTCGACGGCGTGCTGCGCCCGGTCGGCGACGATCTCCACCGCGATGGCGACCTTGGTCTTGTGCGGCTCCTCTTCCTCCTCTTCCTCGCTCTCCTCCCCCTCCTGCACACATGCAGGTCTTGACATACCCCTTGATATAACCCCTCTATCCCTCACCTTTCTTAACCCTCCCTGCCCGACTGTGTATTTTGACGGGTTATTAGAGCGTCATCATGATTTCAAAACCTCTTCAAATATCAAATATTAGTGTTCTACTGTCGTGGCTTTCCGTAGTCCAGGCGGACAATCCAAAATTAACACCTTAATTTTACCGCATCCCCCTCCTCAAAAAATCACTTAAATCATTTTAAACGCAATCAAACTTAACTTTAGTTTTCCAGCAATGCGTCTGCAGGTGCGTACGCCTATCAATCGTCTGGTTTGGGATAGCGAAAGTATTACGCAAAACCATTTTACTATATTATTCTACTGGCGCTAAGTTAAATCCTACAGCTAAGGCCACCGTATTAACTTTGTCAGGAAGTGCAACATTTGCCGTGCTTTATTTTAATTTCTCTCTTTTTCTTAAATTTTTCTCAAGCGCTATCATGCCAGGCTCAATCCAGGCACATGCCGCTGCACAAGCTCACCTGATATCTCACTGCCCACGAAGATATTGTTGACTGTTGTGAATTTTTTTTTATAATATCTATGAAAAAAGTTAATTTTTCTCTATCTTTTAATTTTACGTTTAGTTGGCCTTTTACTCTCAAAAGCTGTGACGCGTGATGGAACCTGATAACGGGGTTGTTTTGGCGAAGGTTTTGTACATTTTGTGGAAAATACTTTTATTGTGACCCGCATACAAATAATACACAAATCGCCTTCATTCCAACAAGCAATACATGGTCTTTGGTTGCGTGCAAAGAGAATCTGCTTGAAACTGGTATCATGCTTTTTTATCGGGAGATCATGGCATATCTGCTGTCTTTCTACAAATAACATGATAATGCATCGGACGCACTTTTGAAAAATGAGTAAGTCGGATGCTTGTACCAGACAATATAGCTTGATGACAGGAAAGAAAACTGAGAAAATTTAACGAACCAGAAAAAACTGGAAAAGGCTCAGCGTTGTTTCCGCGGCGTCTTAAGGAAGTGAATTTATTGACAATAAACTGTCTATAGGATCTACCCCTTTATTTTTAAACAAGAAAAATGCAAAATGTACAGGGACCACCGGATCCACTGCCCCTCACTATAGTTAACCTTTCTGGGGATCTAGTTCGGCCAGGCGGTGCCGGCGCCGCCGGCTGGGGCCTCCTCGTCTTCCTCGTCCTCGTCTTCTTCGACCCGGCTGGCGGTAGACAGGCTACGCAACTGTAAACAGAACGACGAGGTTAGCGACAGCCATCAGACGGAAGGCGACGATAAAGAGTGGCTCAGAGGGTGAGTGTAACAGACATACGTTCAAGTGAATGAGTGAGAGAGGCTTTTTTTTTTTTTGGATCATAACGCTTGGGCTCTGGTGCAGTATCGATTCACATAGGGGCAGGCGGAGAGATTAGGTAAGCGCGCGGATTGAGACGAGCTGCGCCAGCTGCAGGTGCTGCAGCTGCAGGTGCTGTAGGTAGGTGGGGTTTGAAAAGGCTCTCTGGATCATTGGCGGTGGTTCGGTGGCGGGTTTACAGAGGTAAGGTGGGTACGGCAGGTGCGTACCTTCGACAGGTGCAGCAGGTGCTGCATCTACAGGTGCTGCATCTGGTGCTGGTGCCTCCGTCTGCGCCACTGCCACGGCCTCGGCGGCGTGCGAGGCCTGTAGTGCTGCTCGGTGGGCGGCCTTGAGCACGTCCATGAGTGCCTGCTGGCCGGTCTCGGCGATGGTCTCCTTGAGCCGAGCCATGGTCTCTTCTATCCTTTCCTTCGCGGCCTTGGCGCGCAGCGCAATGTTCTTGACTTCGTCCTTGATGGGCTCGTCGTCGAGGTGGTCCAGCATCTCCAGGGCGGGGTCCTCGGGTTCGGGTTCCGGCTCCGGCTCCGGCTCGGGTTCGGGTTCCACGACCGGCTCAGGCTCCGGGACGGGTTCCGGTTCTGGTGTCGGCGCCACCACTTCTCCCTCTGCCGGGACCTCGGCCGCGCCCTCTGCGGGAGCTTCGCCCTCTGCGGGCGCCGCCCCTTCGGCGGGTGGCGGGGCCTCCTCGACTGGTGGCGGATCTGGGATGATGACATGTACCATCCCCTCGATTTCGGCCAGGAGCTGCTCGAGCTGGTTCGCCATAGCTTCGGCCTTGTCTGCCGCTAGTTTGGCTCGCGTCTCCTCTTCGTCAAGCTCAGGCTCTGGTTCCGGTGTCGGTTCGGGGGGTAGTTCTGGCTCTGGCGTTGGCGGGATCGGAGACGGCTCTGGGGTCGGTGCCGGCGGTTCTTCCGGTTCTGGTGGCGGTGGCTCCTCCACCGGCGGCTCCGGCTCGGGCTCTGGTTCCGGTTCCGGCTGTGGGGGATGGAGCATCTCCTGGACCACGCGGAGCAGCTCAAGAGCGTGCTCGGCCTCCTCTACGGCGTGCTCTGCCTTACCCGCCACGATCTTGACGGCCTCCGTCACCTTGACGTCCGCCGGCTCCTCTTCTTCCTCCTCTTCCTCGTCAGAGTCCTGTACACGTTGTCTTAGTGAGTGTGTAGCACATAGCGACACGACTGTCGCACCGTCCCACATCACCTCATGTGCTCGGTGTCATGTTAGTTATGAAATTTTATCTTATTTAAATTAATTTTAAAAGAAAAGAGCTCAGTGTGAAGGTTAGATTACAACTCCAATCGCACATGTTAGCAAACAGCTGCCTACGGGAGCGGGTACCTCCTGAGTGTCAAATACTTGTTGTGAGTTGTATTTGGCGAAAACTTACCTAGTATTGCAGTTTACAATCGAGAACTGGGAAAGGTAAACCAATGTAAACTGTTTAAAATGATTTTTTCCATGTAGCGTTTTGCGCCAAATCTTTAATTTGAAAAGCTTTTTAAAGAATGCTTAAAAGAATTGTTGAGATTTAGATGACTATTGAAGAACGTTTAGCTATTTGAACAAACAGAAATTTCACTGTGACAAACTGTTTTTTTCCTCCAGAATTTGGCGTATTGGTAAGGAGCTAGATTTTTTGTCCAAGGAAAATAATTACATTGGTTTCTTTCCGGGTTAGTATGCTGGGACTGATTCTATTTTTGTAAATGCATGCAGAGAAAGCAAAACTGTTTCCACACAACCGAATATCTGTTTCATGGACATGCCTTATTGCCATTTAAACATGTAGCAAGACGATGAATATTGCAGTGAAAAAAAGCAACAAACAACTACTTAACTGTTTATGTTGAACAAACTTACCTTTGGGTTTTACGACAGTTGTCCGTATTTATCGATCGGGACATTAAGATATACAAGATTATTCTTTTCTTTGATAAAATGCAAATATTTATTTCCGATTTCTTTCAAGATACCAGTAGAAGGTGCGTTTGGTCTGTTTGGGTCTGATTGTCCTGTCAAAGTATCTGCGTATGGAATTTACTGTGATAAATGCAGACCCTGCCTCCATTATGCTACTCTATAGCATGTACTCTAGGCTAATTTCACAGTCTTAGATTGTGGAAACGCTAAACGCTACTTGTTTTCTTCATCTGTTTTCAGTCTGGGCGGGGATAAGGAGTAGGAACTAATAGGGAATGGGTAGAGTTTGTCGAAGTTCTGCAGCCGTTGTTCATTTACTTCCCGGGAGTCGCTGTCGTTCGCTTGTTCGGAATAGCATTCCACGATCATTCTGTGGAGACAATAGAGAATCACATAGTCAGCACGGAAAAAACGTCTTATGTAACTCTTCGTTGAATAAATCGAAATACATTTAGTCAGTACAAAATCCCCTCTAACTAACATAGTGGCCCACAGCCCCGGAACATTTACTCTGTACCAGATAGAGCCGTGCCGGCGGGTTTGCCTACCATCGCCTCATGGCCCGTGCTTGCAGGCGTATGCACCGTGTGTTTCTTCTCGCGCTTGGGCGGCGGGCGAGTTTGCCTATCTTTACGGGCAGAGGAGGTAGGCAAATCCGCTCGCGATCGCTGCGTGCGTCGTCGTGCGAAGAAACACCCGTTATTCGGTACAGTGCAAAGCGTCCCGGGTCTGCGGGCCACGCTGTATTTAAACTTGCCGCACTTGGTACTCACCTTCAGCCGCGGGCTCGGCAGGCGCGTCCGCTGGTGGCGCTTCCCCATCGGCGGCCTCCTTGGGTGCGGCGTCGCCCTCCTGAGCCTTGGGTAGCACGGGCTCGGCCTTCGCCATCGCCTGCTGGATCCTGGCCATGGCCAGCTCGATCCTGTCCCGGGCGTCTTTGGCGCGGTGCGCGGCCGACTTGATGGTGTCGCTGACCTCGACCTCGTCCACGTGGTCTAGAGCAGCTTCTGGAGGCTCCTCGGGCTTGGGGGGTTCTTCTGGCGGGAGTTCTGGTTCTGGTTCTGGCTCCGGTTCGGGTTCGGGTTCCACTTCCGGCTCAGGCTCGGGCTCTGGTTCGGGCTCGGGTTCCGGTTCTGGCTGGGGCATAAGTGGCTGGACAAGCTGCGTGATCTGGTCTAGGAGTGACTCGAGCTTCAGTGCGGCCTCCTCTGCCTTGACGGCGGCCTGCTCGGCCTTCTGCTCCGGAGTGAGCTTGGGTGGTGGTGGCGGCGGCTGTGCTGGTTCCGGTGTGGGCGCCGGGGTGACTTCCGCCGGCGCTCCCTCTGCGGGCGCTGCATCGCCGGCTGGGGCTTCGGCCGGGGCGTCGGCTGGGGCACCCTCGGCCGGCGGGGCTTCGGCGGCTGGGGTCTCCGCTGGAGGTGCCTCAGCTGGCGGGGCTTCCGCGGGGGCAGCCTCCGCTGGCGGGGCCTCAGCTGCCGGTGCCTCCGCTGCAGGAGCGTCTGCCGGGGGAGCCTCTGCTGGAGCTTCTGCAGGAGCTTCCGCTGGGGCGGCTTCCGCCGGGGGAGCTTCTGCCGGGGGTGCTTCTGCCGGGGGAGCCTCCCCGGCAGGCGCCTCTGCTGGCGGCGCGTCGGCGGGCGCTCCCTCGGCGGGCGGCGCTCCTTCTTGAGGGGCTGCTTCGGCCGGAGGAGCTTCTGCCTCCGCTGGAGGCGCCTCCTCCCCCCCTCCGCCTAGGGGCCCCTTGAGCAGCTTCTCCAGCACCAGCATAGCCTCATTGAGCGCCGTGTCTGCCTTATTGGCCACCACGGAGAGCGCGTCTGCTACCTTCGACTCCGGTGTCTCTTCCGGTTCAGGCTCTGGTTCCGGCTCTGGCTCTTCTTCCTCCTCGCTCTCTTCCTCTTCCTGTAAAAGCAAAAACCCCTTAGATACACGCATCGGAAAGGGGCGGACTGTGCAAAGTGTTAACATGTTGCGTGGTTTCATTTGTATTTCGCTCAAAGTAACACCAAAAAGTCACAATGAGGCCGTACAACTACATATTTATCTAGGCGCCAAAACTGTTTTTCTCTTAGCTTCATAAATCTTGAAGGCCCAACACTAGAAAAACAAAAGAAGAACTTCGTGCTTTTTGAAGGTACTAAATTTAAGTGCCGGCAGAAAGTGCCTCAGTAACGGCACCAAAATCTCGAAAAGGTGCCGAGTCGTGCCTTTGTTTTTGAAGTGCCCCTACAACTAACGTTCCCCCTATTTGACGCGAGGTATCGTTTGCTTGGCTGCCCGAGCCGGTGCACTTTGGCGCTCGGGGAGGGCCACCGTTTGCACACAGATGCGTTGCGGGTTGGCCTACCCGGCGCTTCGCAGGCGCCCCCATTGACGGAGCCTCGGGAAACGTTCATTGCAGAAGCGCCCTGAGTACACAACTACCCCATCCCGAACAGGTCGTGTAGGTTGGTCCACGCTTTACTTCCCGCGTGTGCGCCCGATCGGATCCAGACATCGATTGTCCGCGCAAGATGAACAATAAATTTAAATAAAAAACGTCTGTCGTCGGCCCACCCTCACGGTAAAAACAATGTCTTATTTTCTAAGGAAAAAGGGAAAACTTTGAGGAACTCACTGTTTGAGTGATAAGGGAAAACTTTGAGGAATCTCTTGGTTTGAGTAAAACTCGAGGAAGTCTCCTCAAAAATATGTTGTATTTTCCCTCTTTTTTTGAGAAGGTCCCTCAAAATGTGAGGAGAGATCGGATGAGTTTTCTTCAAATATGAGAGTTCCTCCAAGTTTTTCCTTTTTCCTCAAAAAACGAGATATCGTTTTTACCGTACAGAAAATGTAGGTTGCGTCACTATGGCCATTTCGTACAAATCTAACGTAAGGTACTCACCATGTTCCATCTGGATCGATCGGCATCAGAGTAGACACGCCCAGGCAGGGCAGGTGGTCGAGGATATTCATGCTGTGTTCACGACAGACTGGTGCTACATTGTTTCACGTTCAAAGCTCTTTTGTTTAGTGCGCCTAGTGAAAAAAAAAAGGTTTGCTCTCTCGTACTCTTTATTTATTTTTAAGGCCCACGCATTTTTTTGTTTGCAGCAGCCAGGAAATACTCTGTCGCACACTTTGACTGGTAAATAGCACCACTATTATTCGGGTTCTGTTACAGAAGGGCGCAGTGAACTTTTCGTTTATCGGGATGGCTAGTTAGTTTGTGTAGGTGAAGGGAATGATTCGACGGTGGTTTTGAACCAACCAAGTTTTCGTTTTAGTTAAATGCTTTAAAGGGTTCAAACGCTTTCTTATAGCTTACCTTCTACTATTATATGGAGGGTTGAGACATAATCCTAGACGCGCGAAGACATCTTACTCTTTATAGGGATAACTAATAAGCCTTTGACTTTTGAAAATGGGGTCTGCTGTTGTTTGTTAACTTACCCAAGTGTCCTAAAAGTGATGGGCACGTGGCCTCTTCGTCCCATGGCCCGTTGTCACCTCCTCTTTCTTGTTAGCAGGTTCGTCTTTGGAAGGTCCTCACAGGACGTCGATAGACTGTTGCGGAAAAAGGATTTTCTGGGAAACTTTGTCACTTGTCACGTACTCCCTCAAATAAAAGTGGGGTCTGTTGCCCATCGATTTCAATTTTGTCTTAAAAAAAGACATCTGACCATATCTACACCTTCGGGATTGGAAAGGTTATGGTTTGATGAAATGTTAAGTTATATTGAGCCAACCAAATTCCGTGCGCATCAAGTATGCAAAATTATTCATCATATCTTGTTATATATTCCGCCGAGCAAGTATGTGCAATGCCGAAACCCTCCGGTGCGTGCCATCATAAATTTCCATGAGTTTTTTTAAAGTTGCAATTTTGGGAAATCCCAGTTACGCCGAACTAACTCAACTGATAGGCGTGCACGTATGGGGATTACGGTAACTTCGAGTTCGTTTTCAAAGGTGGCCACACAGTAGGCGTGCCCCGAGACGACGCGCTTTTTTTAAGACTGATTTGTGCCCAACTTTGTATTCTGCCGCGCTCTCGCTCTCATGGGCGCAATAGAGACCGAGAACTGTCTGGTTACGCCGATTCACTGGTCACTGATCTAGGCTACGTCGTGCGGGTACACTGTTATTGATATTTTCGTAGCTTTAACACACCTTTGTAGGTAATTTTGTTGGCAGCGTAACATGTATACTAACAGTTAATTTCGTTCCTTGACAACAAATTTGTCATATCATGGCGAGAATCTCATCACACAACAGCAATTGCCTCGTTGTTGTACAACCTTTGTCTGCCAACAAGATGAACTACAAAGTGTCGTAAATTTACGACAGCATTTTTAATAGCGTAAAAGCGCAAGCTAGTATATGTCTCTGCTCGCCCATGAGATTCGCGTTCTGATTTCGTGCCTGAGTGCGGGCGATGCCGGGTCAGAAGTCCAGCCGGAGAAAATACCGTGTGTGAGGGCTACGACAACAAGGGTGCAGTCTTGCCTACTCGCCCCACCCGTAAGGCGCCATGGCCCTTAGAGTAGGCAAGTAACCCGCATACTGCAAAGTCGTAGCCCTGAGACACGGTACGTAGTACTGGGTTATTACACTCTCATTTCCTTATAGACACGCTTACGGAGAATTTTGTGCAAACGTATTATGGATCACAAATTATCCATAATATGGATAAAATTGTGCGGATTACGGACAATTTGATCCATATTACAGACATGCCTTCATCCATAGGGTACCTTTTGTCCATACCTTTCGTCTAAACCTTTCGTCTAAACCTTTCGTCCATGCCTTGGACAGTAAGTAAGACTAGTTCGTAATACGGACAATTTTATCCATGTTATGGATAATTTGTGATCCATAATACGTTTGCACAAAATTCTCCATGACATACGGATAGCACATCCATAGGCATATGAGAGTGTAACTATGCTACAATAGCGGTCTGCGCCTGCAACCTGCAATGCATCCACATCAGCATGGAGCTGGCGCCACGCCTTATTTGTAAGTAGGTGCTTCGCGACGTGCGGCGCCTAACTTTCCCTCGCGTCACCATGGGTAACGCTTTTTTGCCGGAGCAACGTAGTTGCCCAGAAGTCTTTACAGGTTTCTATACTGATGACTTTCCATTTTACCATACATACCAGAGTGAAATACTGCAATTTCTAGAGATATGCTGTGACTTCGGGTAGTTGGTTTCTCTTGCGGACATGTTATTGTGACGACAGGGAATCAAAAGACACCACAAGACAAACATAACATATTCATTCTCAGACACAAATGCTTTTATTTGCCATTCAATCAGTCTTCTTGACCCAAAATACAATATGGTGCAAATCAAACGTAAACATGCCAAGGGAAAACCTACTCGTGACTTGTGCATGCGAATGACGTGCGAGGTACTGGAAACATTTGTATTCAGATTCAAGCTAAGCTTACAATGTTGATGTTCCGGCGGCTCATGGCTGAGGACACTTCGCGCTCTTTCGGAGCAAGGAATAGTTCAATAAAAATATGGCGTTGTTCTTTGTATGATTCAGTTAGGCGTGATGCTATTTCTTTTTGCGATGTTAAAGTTCCTATTCGCGCAGGGTATGTTAAGTATCTTTTTTCTGATATTACGAATAGACCTAACATTATGATTAAAATATGTGTGTAGTATAAAGGGGCGTTGGTGTATCAGGAGTCCGCTCATGCTTCAACCTCCTGCTCCTCCTTTACCTTCTTTTCATCTCCCTTCTTCGACCAGTCGGGCTTTTTCTGAAAACACACAAGAAATAAGGGCATTACAAGCTGCAAATCAATAAGGTATTTCTGTGTTTAATGTGGTTTCCCCCTTAAATTGCGTTCGTAGAATCATTTTGAATTGATGCAGTGCAATTGCACTGTAGAACAATGGACGCATTTCAACTCAGGACTAAATATACTCTGAACACAATTAAGTAATATAAAGCATGGCGAGCAAATCTCAATTGTCATATAGAAGAGATCCTGGATTCATTGTGCAGCTAGAAATATAACAAAGCTTCGTTTTACTGTGCTAGGACCCACGGAGGGAATAAAGCGCTTAGCAGGTTGTAGGAGCAGTGCAGTTAAGTGGTGTGGGGTAATATTTTCAAGGTACTTTCGTCGAGCTTAGGAGTGCTAAACTCTTTTCGAATTCCATGAAAACTTATACCCGGTATTCTCAAAATTACTAAACGTCATTACCCTGATAATTCAAGAATAGTGTCCATCGCCACTTTGATTGTTTCGACATTTTTTCGGCATGTCATTTCTCACTGGGTTATTACAGCGTAGGAAGAGTTTATAAAACAAGAATACATCGCACACCTTTCTTGAATTTACAGTTCATGACGTTTTGCTTCAGCAGTAGTTAGCAAGGAAATCAAATCAGCCGCAATCAAAATATCTGCGATAAGTTATACCCTCCGTGTTGTCCTCGGCTTCTTCTTTTAAAAAGGAAATACTGGTCACACAGCATGGCGTTCACACAAAATCGTTTCTAGCTAGGAACACACTCTATAAGGTAAGCCGTACAAATTCTCCGTTTGTCAATGACTAAATGATTTTTTACATGAATACGAACTCTCAAAGCAGCAATCTACTTTTACTTTTTTCTTGCAAAAGCTTTAGTCTTGCTTCTACGTTCATCCGTAGCCCTCTCACCTTTCATATTGTGCTTTACCTTCAATCCACGCTCTTGATTCCTCAAGTAGACTTCATAAAGTACCAATTTCTAGGTTTGCGAATTAACTTTTTAAAGTAAATCTAAGTTAAAAATATATTTAGCAAAAACCAAAAGCGTTTTCATTTTAAATTAGATTAAAATCAATTAGCTTGGACGTTTAAAATGCAAACGACCCAGAAGTTCACGTGTTAGGTAAATGTAACTACCTTGAGATACACGCATAAATGCAAGCAAAGGTTCTGTACAAAGGTAATTGCATGTATGCGTGTTTCTGACCGTTATCAAAGGACAAAACACGAAAAAAGAATGTAAAAAAGTGACTGTTAAAAACAAAACATTGGGCACAATTTCACACTGAACACAGGCCTGCTCCCAAAAAAAAGGCATTAAAAACAGGTTTCAAAATGTCTGCATGTAGAAAAAGTGTGTGGAAAAAGGCTGTGCAGCTGAAGACGTAAAAAAAAAATGTTCAAAAATATTTCAGACTAAGAAGTTTAAATAACTTAAAATTGTAAATTGGTCATTTTATTATGATATTATAGTGTTGAATTATTATAGTGATGAAACTAAAATGTAATTTGTTCGCATAGGACATGCGTTTGCAGAAAAAATGACAGTTTTGAATAACATATACGAAAATAATTGCATGAGGGAAAATGGCCTTTTCTGATGTTTGATGAGGTGTTTACTTCTTCTGCCACTCAGCTTTCTCTGACGGCTTCTTCTGTGGGACAAAGTTGCAATTAAATGCAATTAATTACAGAGCAGAGTTCTTGTTGCCCTTGTGGTTCGTGTAATGTTATGAGTTTTCATAATTTGTGTAGAGTTTGCCAATTACGACTTGATTATTAGTGTTGTGAAGGTTACCTTTAAAGAGCGTGCTGCAATTATTTTTTTAGTCATATTGCCCTTTTTATGTTCATTACCTCCTTATCTTCCTCTTCCAGTGTGAATTCCTTCTTCTTCACCACCTTAAGTTGGTTACGGAAGTTGAATTCGGCAGCCTTTTTCTGGAGCTTGGCGAACTTGTTCTCGTACTTGGACACCTTCTTGAGGGTAGGTTTAACACTGCAGACAAAAACAAAGTGCATTTTAAACAATATTTCTAGATTTTTGCAACTTGAAGCTAGTTTTAAAATTTAAATGGCTGTTTTCGTTGTATCGGCAAGATTGTTGTTAATTTACTTGCATCGGCATCGAGATACTTACAATTTACCGCGGAGGTCGTTCACCTGGCTGTTGAGGTCGGAGATCTGTTCACAATACAAATATATTATTAGAATTCAGAACCAAAGCAATGTGCTCCTGCTAACTCATTAAACTTAACCACTTTAGTCACATCCAAAAGTGTTACTTTTGGTCTGTCGGGACAAAAGATTTAAAGACCGCGACATGCTTTTCATGCCACCAACTTTACTAATCCAGCAGTAGGACAGTCCCATTTTACATGGCAAAATTTTAGAATCTTGCATTTGAATGACCCTTTAAACGAAAAGAGTGTGACATACAAATTTGGCCAGACCACTACTTCACACTCATCTGCGTGTGAATTGTATGTTACGCTCTTTACTCTGTAAAATGAGACCGCCCTATTGTCAGATTTGCAGAGATTGTCCTTCAAACAGTAAAGTCATACTCGATTTAAATTATTGCGCCTTACAAGAGACACTAATTAAAAGTTTAATTCTGTCATCTCGTCATACTTAGCTTTAAGTCGCACACTGTAAAGTTAAACACAGCGAAAGAGTAAAAAGCAGATTAAAACAGAATACTTCTAAAATATATCGTAACACACGTGCTGACATGCAAAGGCAAAAGTTGAAAACGGAGCAAAGAGGAGGAAAGCTTAGCTTAGGAATAGAAAGTAGTTGAAACAAAGCAAAAGGTCGTAGAGGACGTTCGTTATAATACGTTCCTTTTAATTGTTCGCCTTGAGCAACCGATAAATTTTGCATAAAATATTAGCTACCGGAGGAAGTTGCATACCTCGTAAATTTAGATATACGTTTGTAACCCATAGCAATCCATAAATAACTTTTTATTGACGAAATTTAGATAGAGATAGAGACAGCGAAGTGGTAAGAACAATACTCAAGCCAAGAATTCAATAATATACTACCAAACTTTTCCAATACTACTATGTTCCACTTTCCCTTGTCCTGTTTTGTCCTAAATTGAAAGTAAAGTGGTATTTGGTAACATTTCGGTGTGGTGTCGGGTTTCGTTCTACTTATCTCGTAAAGCTTTTACCCCTCACTTTCCTTTGGGAAATATGTGACTTTGTAGTATGACTGTGCGTAATATTGTGTGTGTAATTGTTGAGGGACTGTGACCCAGCGGACCCAATGGTTTGGCGCGGAGATTTTATCTCCATATCGGTCGCCCGTAAGATTTCAACAAGTCCCCATTAAGGTATACTTCATTGATATTTACTGTTGACAAAAAGTGCCGATTTCACGTTGAATTGAAATCATTTTGTCCACTATTTCGAATGTTTTGCCTCGCTTCATATGGAATCGATATCGATTCGAGTAATTACATCGGCATCAGATTTAGAATCGGATCACTATCGAGGTAAACGATGACAAAACGATTTCCATCGACGATCTGTTTTTGGCTAGGGTAGCACCTTTTAGCAAATGACAATTTTTTTAACAACAATGCAACATCATTCATGTACTGTTGTACCGTATAGTGTTTCCCATCGTTACCACATACTTCCGCAGCTTGTCTCTACACAGTTATCAGCCTAGTCTCAAAATGTATAATCACACTAGAAACGCAAGTGCTTGAATGTCGCACACTTGTAGGTGTATGAATGCCCATGCGTCAAGGGAGTAAGGTGTGATTTTTTTTTGATGTACACACTTATGCCTCCGTGTGTACGACTGGTGTCTATACACCTTCAAATGTGCGTCATCCACACTTGGGTTCCCGGTGCAACTTTATCAGGTGGACTGCTATATTCCTTACAAATTATTCGAAGAACTAAACAGTAATTGTTTTTCCCCTGTGACAATTTTTAGACAGTACATAAAGGAAACGTAAGGCCTAACAGGAGGATGCGGGGAGGTTCGGCTGGTCCCGAGCAGCCCTCGGTCCACGTGGTGGTGCAAGGATGGACCTGCTGGCCAGAGACTGGTCACCAGAAATGATATTGGTGCTCACACTCAATTTGTAAAATAGACAAATCGGGCAATCAACGATGGAAATCGGCGAGTTGCCTGGTCGATCGATCCGCATTCCGCCATTTCTGCAAACCATATAGGAGGTCGTGAAGCACAACAACGCAGAAAGAGCTTATTACTGCCTTTGCTCTTAGCCCTTCTCAGTCTAGAGAGATAGAGCTGCAACCCCGCTTCACCAGAAGTGGGTTTTGGAAGATGGAACTTAAAACTCAAGTTCCACGGAAAAAACAATCACCCCTAAAGCGCAAAGGTTAAAATTACGACGAGAAAAAGTCTAAATAATATAGCATTTCATATTAGTGAGTCGGCTCAGTAAAGATGCATTGCGCTTTTCCATTGAGACGTCGAATAACGCAATGCATTAATGTTATCTGCAGCTATCACCATTACTACTGTACAAAATTTCGGCCTACTATTCCCGCATTTAGACTTTTTAATTCGTACAAATATGAAGTGCCTCAAACATAGAGAAAGCAATAACCCCCTTTTTTTACAGATAAAACTCGGGCAGAACACCGCATAGGCCCAGTTTTATGTCACGTATAATCTCCGTGAATTTCGAACCCTGCTATGCACTGTTCACCAATACCTGCGTATAGGGACCGCCCCATATAACTCAAGAATGTCGGTTGGACCGGATCGTGTCTCGGAACGATCTTTTTTGTAATAACTCAGAATGCAGGTCGCGGATTTTGCACCACCACACGGAAATCAGAAGCTTTGAAGCATTAATGGTATATATATGAATGTTTTTGGGTCATTACATGTCAGTACAGTTTTTAAAAATTCTTTTGAATGCGTTAGATGATGCAATGCTGCAAAGTTTTAACATGTCTTTAATGGACTCTATCTTCTAATGAAATATTGTCACTGGGCATTAACGGTGTGACTTTGCTGCTTTTGCTCAGTCAATCACCAAAAATAACCCCGACACTGAGCTAAAACCGAAAAAGTGAAAAACTTTTTTTTAGCCAAAGTAGTAAACGCAGTTGCAATCAACACCTTTGAAAGAGAATCATTATCTGGCATGAAATGACTGTCACCTATTGAACCGGATCGCGAATAAGATCAGGGCCTATGTTATGTTAAGCACCAAGACCTTAGGTCACATTAGTTTTGGGTGGTGAATATATTTATAAAAAGCTATATTTACAGTTCTGTTCACATTATTTTGCCCAGCCCACTCAAACTAATAAAATATCTGCAGAAAATCGCTCATCTCAAATGACGTATGCCCGGGAGTCATTGGCTTCGACGTATGTTCCCCGATAAAACGGAAAGAAAATTGACGCCAACGTTTATAGACGCCATATTTAGTGTAGGGTTCGTTCAAATATAGCGTTAATTAGTCGTGCAAATATTATGACTCCATTAGGCTGACGATCATGATTTGAGTTCGCTGATCCTCTATGATATAAAACGCAGGGTACAAATATCATGTTGCTGTGACCTGTGATGGCCCTGAGCCCAAAAGGATTATTCAATTTGTACCTCCAATTCACGTAACATTTAAACGACCTATTACGCATAAATAATTTATATGTAAAATATGTTATTACTACAATAAGTATTTCTTGTCATGTTGAGCACTTCATATTTGCCTTAAATTATGTATGACAAGATATTTTACACTGGCGAATTATGTAGGCTGGCTAAGCGAAGGTCTCTTAACGTCGTAATTTAAAATTACTACTTGACACATGAATATAAGTGGGCTGGGCTGTGCATAGTTACTTAAGGCCAAGTGCGTTCAGGTAATCTTTATCGGCAATTACTTTAATAGTTGTAAGGCTGATCGGTTAAGCAACTTTTCTAAAATTAGCCTAAATGAAAACAGAAAAGCCAGAGAATAAACTTTCTGCTTTCATCGGTTTATTGGCATCTCATTGGCGGGGATGGCTTTGCAAATTGAACAATATCCCACAATGGCTTTGATGTGTTGATCAACACAAAATGAAACGTTTGGGTCGATGGATATCTTGTGAGCAAAAGCCTTGTCTATTCACACCCTTTGACAAAGCGTTCTATGGGGGCACAAGCACATAGACACGCGTACCTCGTAGTCTCTTTTCCTGACTTCATGTTCCAAATCCCACTTCTGGCTCTCACAGAGGAGCATGCGTTCGTAATACTGCTTGCAGATCGCCTTGAGTTGCTCTAAAGGCAGAACACACACATTAACTGTTTGGCCAGGATCAATACAGGGACCAACCAAAACCAGCCCGGGATACAGTTGAAGGAGCACGAAAGAGGTCAGTTACTGAGTTGTCTATAGTACTTTAAGGACAGGGCGCTAAATATTTAAGATGAATACCAGCACCCTAATTAAGCGGCAAGTGTGAATGATGCCTATTTCTCGTAATTCAGAACCTATTTTTTATTTTAAAATCAAACAGTAATCGGAGAACATTTAAGGCTCGTAGTGCGCACTAAAACCAGAAAACAATTTTCGCTACAGAGCCCCTTAGCCCCTCTCCCTTCCCCTATGATGAAGGTCTGTAATAACTAGTGGGTGCTCCATGCGCCATGACTACACATGCCCAATGCAGGTTTTGGAGTTCTACATATAAAACGAAATCGACATTTTAACTTGAATCAAATAAGTTAACATTAAACTTTTTGTGTTTCGATTTCGCTTTCTTTACGGGGTATGGTAAAATGACACAAAAATTCCATTCCTGGTCATCCTGAAAAATGTAAGATAGGGGTGGTGCGGGACGGAACCAATGGTTACCTCAAAAGCTTTCATTTGAAATGCTCTCTCAAGGTCGAATTTGTCGCCCTCTAGTTTGTACACTCGCTGCCATAACTCCGCAACTTCTGCTTTGCAGTCGTCTGAAAGAAACAAAACCCTCAGAGGTACAGAGGGGTACTGCATTTCCCGTGTGATTTGTAAGAGGGGATGCGAAATGGAAGTTAATATATTAAAGCACCTGTTTTTGAAAAGTAAATGACAATTTTCCTTTTACTGAGGGCAAAATGATGGAATCGAACCAGTTGCCGGCTTACCTCTTATCTACAAGGGGCCGCCTTTTATTGAAATGAATGCCACCTGTGAAGTGCCATCAGGTTAGGGATCACCCATAACGTCTTTCTGCCACTAGCCGTTACGAAACTGCCAAATTCAGCCCATGCAAGCTTTCATGGCGCCTGCTGGGTAGGCAACATCTTGCCTGCAGTGCATGTGTGTTCTGCGGGGTGGCCTACCCCGAGTCTCGCAGGCGCCGAGCTTCTGAAATTTGGCGAATGAATGCGACAAAGACGGACGAACTTTATGGACGAGCCCTTAAGCGCTCTGGCAACTGGTTCGTTGCTACACCACTTTCAAAATAGGGTTCGCAGGCCACCGGCAAATTTCACCGGCTGAAGCAAAGCGGAAACAGGACCACTACGCGTAAGGGGAAAAGAGAGACAGGAGGGAAAAATGGGAGGAGATAGTTTGCTTCAATCAGAAGAAATGCCCAGTTTTGTTTCTATTATGGGTAGGGGGTCTTATGTTAGAACAATCTTGTGCAGAAAGAGGATTACCTCCATTTGTTTGATAGCGATCATTCTTTCAAGATCGTACTTGTCACCTTCCAGTTTCACGATTTTCTCGTGGTATGACGTGCATATAGTTTGCAGCGCGGCTATACAACAGAACATATTGTTTAAGGTTTTAGTTACACTACTGAAACTTGAGCTCCGGCGAACGAGATAAATTTTAGATTCCTTTCTTTTCTATACCAACACGTATCCTAAGTTCTAAAATAATGTAGCCCCCTTAAGCTCGGGAATGAATGGAGTATGGTGATTAGCGAAAAAATGAAGGAAATGAGAAGTGGATGGCTTCTTGCGATGAAAAGTAAAGGAAAGGAGATATGAAGGATCAAAGAAGGGGAAAACTGTGTGAAACTGGACAGAACTAAGAAGACGCGGGTGCGCACAGCGCACACGCTGAGTGATACTGTTGAACAAAGGCAACCACATAAGTCAAAAGTTCAACCCAAATCACAAACTTGTAAATCGATTCTGGCGAATGAAGCGTGGCAAGGCTTTGAGCTCAACAGTCTGATTGAAAGAAAAATTGCAAATAAGATCTACGAGCCTGTTCAAAAAAAACTGCTGTATTAAACGGGAAAATGCATTGATGCGGTCTGCAATAAAGTGCTACCAAACGTGACAAGAGGAAAAACCTACACAGGGAAAGAAAATGTAAGTGCTGCGTGAAGGCCAGATTTTGGAAGATCAAATCTGCTGTGCTTGTGGGAAACTCTACGGAAGCATTTAAACTTCCAGCGCATTGGAGAGTGTTCAACTCTCGGCGAATATACGTGAGCTGTTTTGCAGTACACGGGAAAATAAATGAACACTCCCCTGTAGTCAATAGGCGGCTAGCGTAGCGGTAGAGCAAGTAGGGTTGTGTTAAACGCACCTCCATGTCCTTTTTCTTGATCTCATACTCAATATCCCACTTCTTGCTCTCAAGGTCACAGATTCTCTTGTAGTAATCCTGGCAGACTGACTTAAGCTGGCCTGCAAGAGCAGTCATAGTACTTCATGAACCCGTGTCCAGTTTGCGTTCGGACCGCACATATTGTTGTGGAATGGTTGTGGGCCAGTTTGGTTGGGAATAGAAAGATTAACACTGGAACCACGCACTGGTAAAACAAGTGTTAAATTTGGCTCGCAAATCTATGCATTACCTTAATGTGCATAGTTTACACACGTCGTGTCGTCTAACTATATTTTACTTGAACAGGTGTACATATTTAAGATATTTTAGGTAACCGTTTATCACGCGGTTAATATATCAGGTGGCTGACTCACGCCGCGGACTTCCTTAGTTACTTTGAACCGGATACGCAAGTGCGAGCGGGTTGCCTACTCGAACGGGCCTTCAAGGAGCCGTGGACGGGTAGCCCGTTTGTACATGTGGTACAGTATAACTACTAAAAGTGTAAGGTGTAAGTCACCCACCTGGTATCTCTACGAATACAGCGTTTTACGTTTATAAACATTCCTATAGGAAACGTTTAGGTGCACATTTCGTTAGTATTTAAAATATAACTTCAACATCGAATTATGTGCGAAATCGTGAGTTTTACACTGAACGAGTGCTAAGTCTCCCATTTGTTTTACCAGTGCGAAAGAAGTGATCATTTAGACCCCTGTTTCGTAATTAACTATTTTTAGTTCTCTGAGCTACGCCCACCGCCCCCTCCCCCCCTCTCTTCAGCATATGAAAGCAGTCAGATGCTTTAAACTTTACGACAGTAGCGTATATCGCCTAATTCTGAGACCAGAAACGAAAATGGCATAGAAATGATAGAAAGAAATAATCTGAACTGAAAACACATTCAACTGACTACTCCTTATAAAGCTTATTATACAGCGATGCGGCCGGATGTGGCTGCCAGTCCTATTGAGATGACAACTTACGGCCAAAAAAGGCCCTTCATCTAAATAAAAAAAAGAGGAAAATGGAAAAAATACGCCAAACGTTGTCCATCTATCTATTCAAATCGTCCCAAGGGTCGAAATGATTCCCGACTTGGTTCTAGTGCTAACGGAGTCTTGACGGAAAGGAATGAGAAAATGGGTGACACAGATGAAAATAATGGAAAATGACAAACTACACCTAATGGACATTGATATTGGTCTGCAACTCTTTCTTGATTTGCTGTATCCTACAGGACCGGTGACACACTTGAAACAGTTCACTACTTCAGATAACGCTACCCCCTCCTGCCCATAGACAGGCCTTGGCTGGAAGAGAAGAGCATTGAAAGACATTTGCGTTAGATTTGGCCGCAATCTGCGTTGGAAGGCAGACATGAAATTTAGATTACTGTTTTATGCAGTTTCCACTAGAAATACACAGAAGCATGCCACGGTTTGTTTACGTTTATCATTTAGCACATGTTTTGTGGGCATGTTTCTATGTGTACACATAAAGCGTCGGTAATCTATGTAATTATTACACAAAAACCCTTATTAATCACATTGAAAGACTAAAATTGGCTATCCTCGTAAAACACGCCATGTTTTGAGGAAACAATCAAACACTGAGAAGAGTATTTTACGCTGTTGAAGAATTAGATACAAACCACATCAATGTAAAACAGTGTTTGAAAATAAGGCGGAAAGAGAAAAGATAAAAAAACACGTTTAAAGTTAAGAAAGTAAGTTATGCGTAAAAAGGAAAGACGATTTTATCATGGAGGTTGCCTAACCTCGAAGTCTTTCTTTTTGACGGCATACTCCAGCTCCCATTTGAGGTCTTCCAGGTTGCATATCCTTGCGTGGTATTCCTGAAGGACGCGCTTAAGCTGCTCTGTAGAGTCAAATGAAAAAATTTATTGACTTCGGCCAAAAAAAAAAAAAAAAATAACCAAAATATTTACGGACTATCTAGTGCCGAATAGCAGGTTAAGCTGCCAAACAAATCAAAACGCTCCAATAATGGAGGCAACGCAAGTGAACTCTGCAGTAAGCATCATTTAGAGCAACCACCCCCTTCCTTTCCTGCCTGCTATTCAAGAATGTCTACATGCCAGGCTGTGCCAAATACCTAACGGAAGATTCCTATGTGTACTTCTCAGATGAAATCGCCATTTTATCGGTAGCTGATTCAGGCCGACAGATGATGAACTGTGGGTAAAAATGTTTTATGGCCAGGTTTCACTTTACGTGTTTGCTGCGCTTACCTTCATTGGCATCGTCGATATTCTTTGGCTTGCCGCAACGCTCCTCAATGATGCGCCTTCTTTCGGCGGCTTTGCGTTCCTGTTCTTTCTTCAGTTCCTCAGCGGCTTTCTTTCTGAGCAGCAACTGCGAACCAAGAACGAGTAATGATAATACGGGTCAGGAAGTGGTTGAAAAATATCTTCGTATATTTACAACGTATTTCTTTATTTTCGATTTAAGAAATATGTTGTAAATTGACGACAGGCCATTCTAACTCGTCATTGAATTCCAAGTCGATAAAGAGTGGTTGTGATTTTTTCATTTTTTTTCCAAAATCTTAGTTTTACATTACATATCACGGACTATTGTTCTGTTACCCTTACAAGTTTTTCCCTCAGTGGCTGTGTATAACATTTTCTTAAACCCAAAACTACTTGGGAAAAATAATGTGCTTTGTCTTTTCGCTTAGTCAAAATCCAAGGACAATTTTTAGTGAGTGTACTGGGCTGGGTGCATCCTGCAAGCGCTGGACTGTTGCGAGATTGATTTCTTGCTCAAGCCTCAGTGGCCGTAGGGCCTTGAAATCGGCGAGAGTACAGGAAACACACACCAGCGCGTGCAAAGGAGCGTAGTTTGTAGTTGTAGTTTGTAGTTTTACCTTGGTGCGTCCGACTAGATCCGTAGAGAAACTTACCCTCAGCTTCTTCTTCCTGTCAGGGGTCATGAAACCCTTCTTGGCCTTCTTGGCTTTGGAGGCCTCCTCCATCCGTTTGCGCACCTCAGCGCGCTTGCGGTCGATCTCGGCCTGCTTGGCCTTCTTCGCCTGAAATCATGAAAGGGCACATTTGGTTAAACGTTTGAAGGTTTTACGTTCGGTTGTAAGGGTTTGTGGTACTCCAGTGGTTGAAGTGGGCGCGGCCAAGGGTCGCTGCCGCCGGTCCCGCCCCTACTCGCCTCCTCGAGTCGCTTGCGCTGCAACACAAAAACGAGAAGGATTAGACAGGAGCCAGAATTATAAGCGCGCTGCCGCTGCCGGTCTCTGCACCGGCAATGCGCCTGTGTTTCCAAAGACTAACTACAACTCTCGGTCACAAATGCTGCCGCTGCAACTTCTACTGGCAGGAAGAAGAAAGTTTTATCACTGCTCGCTGTACGCAACATGCAGTAGGTGCACCAGGTGGCTGAGAAAACCTCGGCATTTCGCATGTATGCGTTTGAGCGGACTGCCTGCACGCTCGGGCCTTAAGGCAATAGGGTGAGGCCCTTAGGCATATCCGCTCGTACGCTTGCATACGCGTGCAACTACGAAATGCACGGGTGCCTTCAGCGCAGCCCAGTGTAACCCACTCCAGTTGCACATCAAAAATGTGCTTGTATTAGTGCAATATGTTAATGTGAGATCTGTCCTCATGACGTGAGGTGCACGACTTAGCCGTTACGCTGAATGTAGGCACATTGAGAAGACAACCACAAAAAAGATAACGTCACAGACAAGCAACCAACAGAGCGTAAATTTCCGCAATCTAGAGTGATGAAGAAGAAAAATACGACAGTAGTAACGTAGGTTTTTTAAAAAAGGGTGTGTAGAGTTATTTTGAGCGTATGGTTAGTGCAGTAGTGTAGAGCGTCTACAGCCACACTACGAATAGACTTTCGGTGTTCAGTTGGTTTCTGACAGCTGACATCCGTGTGGTGCTACGCGTACAGCTGTTGGAGAAAAAAGTAATCACTACGTGCAGAAAAATTAACCAACTATTTCTGGACATAAAACTCCACATCTTATTGTCTAAACTTCCAAAGTTTTTTTGTAAGACATAGATTAACATTGGGAAAAAAACAGTGCGTGTACATAAATGTGTGTACTTAATTGATAACATCCAACATCCATGTGCAGTCGAATTTTGTTGGGTATACCTGTTCTGAGGACTTCAATTGCTCACGCAGAATCCCGTCAGTACATTTAGTGATACTCACCTTACCTCATCGTCCGCCATGGTGTTTTACTGTTGTTGGCCTCCGACCTAGAAACAAACAAAGGATTTACTTAAATACACTGAAAAATATGAATATAGCATAGGAACTGGTTGATGCAAGGTCTGGCCAAGTATTTAGCCTTTTGGACCAGCTAGGTAACCGTAAAGTCATTCAAGGAACATCTAAAATAAGCGATGATTCATTTCCCCAATTCCCAAGAGGGGAGGGGGCGGACCTTTTTTATTCTTTTTTTTTTCGATGAAGGCAGGCTGCCGCGCGCCTCTCACCCTTTACTCCTGTCTGCCGTAAAATGAGTGACAGTGTGCGAATGTGCCGGCTTCTGCTGTCAAACGGTCCTGGCACTGTCCACTGCTCCCCCTCTCCCCCCTCCCCCAGAGAGGTCTGGGGCCGCAGCCGCCAGTGCCGACGCCGAGGGCCCCCGCCCAGACACGCGTCCGACCAGGGCCTAGCAGGGCTCCAAATTTGGACGGGGGGCTCGGCCCGCGGCCTGCGCACGGCGCCGCGCGCCCCCTCCTTCTCGCGCGAGCTTACACTCACTCTTACCGGTGCACGGCGCACCCCTCCGCCGACACCCTCAGCAGGTGTCCTTGGCTTTTCATTCCTTGTCAGGCGGACTGTTTTGACGGACGGGCCAGTGAATCGAAAAAATACAATTAAAATTGCGAGTGACAGCAGTAATAGCCCCAGCCCTTTCGGTGACTCACACTTGTTTCCCTCTTCTTTCTAGTTTTTATTTCGGTCCGTACAAAGTGAGCTGTGTGGAGCTTTTGCTATAGGAAAGTGAGAGTAAAAAACCGCCGGCCTCTCACGGTCGGTAACACAAACGTCTCTTCCGGACCCCCCCCCCCTTTTCCCCAATCCTCCACATCACGTCCAATTTTCCCCCAACCCCTCACGCTGTCCTACTATTTTTGTGTGCTTGTTTCATATCTTAGAGTACAAAATGTTTATCTTCGCGGAAACCTACGAGAATGTGCCATTGACGTTTGGCACGTCATCTCAACTTCGAAGGCAAAGTCAAATCTAGCCGGAAATCAACGGTTCAAGTTTACTCAACTAGTTTCCGGTCGCTGACAAATATTTACTTGTATAACTATAAGTTGCTATCAAAATCTAATCTGACAGAACATTTCTTACTCTACTTTGTAAAAATGCCCTCAAAAAATATACTTGTAATTTCAGCAACTTCACGTCTTTTTTTCACGTGCACAGTTTTTTACATAGGCACATAAAAATTGTGCAAGAGAATTCTTAAAAAAAGAAAAAGTTCGTAGAATTTCAAGGTCATTTCGGAGTCGAAAGACGCAAGTCGTAATTGCATACACTTCTTACTGAAATTTGCGGACCAGAAGGGGCCTAAAGAACGAAAATAAATCCGGCTCTATTTTAAGACAAGACATGTCCGCAAAATTTAGTGCTTCGAGGAAAGAATGTACAACAATCCAAGGAAAGTTTATACACATAATGAGTGACTACGCCGTTAGTCAACATTTTGACAACCTGTCAAATAGAAAACTGGATACGAAAGTTTCCTCTCCGATATCAAAGAAACGCACCGTGTTTCTCTGCCGAGTAGACTTTGAATCCAAGTGGCTAATTTTACCCCCGAGGCTCCTGCTGACGTAAAAATACGCTGCCGCTGTGGCAGGCGGAACGGCACTCGCGGGCGCACTGCACTCGCTGGTCGCAGAAACGTTCCGGCCTCGCACTCACAGGAGTCACACACTTTGCTCGCCGGCCGTCGGTGTTACCACCGGGGTCAGAGGTCACCACTGAGTCACTTCACACAACACCTTCCCTCGCCGTAATCCAAGAGTCGCGGTGGCCGTGGGGGACAAGAAAACGAGATGACCCGTCGTGATCTGTCCAGTGGCCGGCTGGCTGGCGGTGCGCTGGTCTCCACTTGTGATGCGGCACTCTTTTTCTCTCACCTGGTCTGATATTGTTTTTTCGAGGGCCTTGCGCTACCTCCACGGGTTGTTGTGGACTGCGCCGCTGACTCGGGGCGCGCGGCTCGCAAGGGGGGCGGCGGCGGTCCTCGCGGGCACCCCCTGCCGCC
>NW_026267243.1:270411-271210 GCF_000697945.3 Frankliniella occidentalis
CGAGACATGTGAACCCCGGCGCGATTGGCCGCGGCGCCCACGTGACCTCGCGGGCGCCGCCCATTGGCCGGCCCGTTTTAGCCGGGCGCGGGCTCCGCGGGCTGGCGGCGCTGGCGCCCAGCGGCCGCCCTCGGGTGCAGCGCCGCGGAGCCGCGACTAATTATAACCCACCTTGCGAGGAGAGGGGCGTCCTCCGGAGTGTGGCCCAGGGCCCCCACCGAGGGGGGACGCCTCGCCGCCGCGACCCCTGGGGTCCTGTGGTGTGTTGCCTTGGCAGTGATGCCAGGGGTGGGCGAGGCGGGCGAAGTCCATGGATCTCTCGCGCGAGGATAGTTGCGTTCAGTAGTAGAGACTCAATGTCTGGCTTACTTAATCCTTTTGCTTACATGCTCGGACCACCGTAAGGGTTCTCACTTCAACACTTTCGCCACCCGCGGGTAGCGAGGGTCATCGCGTATGGGAGGGTGTGGCGGCTAGAAATCTAAACCATCGTGCGGAACTTCTGCATCCGTATGCGTGGTTCTTAACGTCGAAAACTGCATGAAGTAGAATTATTTATCGGTTCGTCTATATGAGTACTTTGTTTGGTGTTGAAGTTTACATTTCCCACACGTGGAAATCAGCCGGCTTCCCGACATCTGCAAAGGTAACAGCCAACAGAGCTGTTCCCTCCGATCTTTTGGCGATCACGTACAGAAGAATTAGAGAACATACATTCCCTGCCGATTGGGTTAAGGTCCCAAGAAGACGACAATCCTGCTCCCTCATTTTCTATTTACCCCCTCCCCTCTCCCTCCTC
>NW_026267243.1:271550-276021 GCF_000697945.3 Frankliniella occidentalis
TCCCTCTCTCCCTCCCTCCCTCCCCTGCATTTTTGCTGCGTGGGAAGGGGTTAAGTGGGGGGAACAAATTCTCTACTGGCCACCCCGCACTAGCTTACATACGCCCCATCCTCCCCAGCCCCCTCCCCCCTCTTCGCACAGGTCACTGCCGGTGGCCCTCTGGTTCCCACCTGCAGCGAGGTTGGAGCCGAGCCACCCGATCTGTGTACACAAATGAAGAGGTGACATGGAAACATTATTTCTCTTTGACGCACGCTTGCATAGTTTCGTCTCTCTCTTTCCCCCTCTCTGTCTCCCTCTCTGTCTCCCTCTCTTTCTCTCTGCCGCCCTCGTCCTCTTCTCCGCCCATCACCCGCTCAGTTGATCATTCCTTTCGTGCTGTGTCTTAACGGAGAACAGCGTGAATTGCGATGCAGTTAGATGTCTCCTCTCCTTAAACCTTATATTTTAAACGTGATTTCTAACGAAATACGTCTAACGTAGTCAAAATTGTTCCCGCCCACTGTTATTTGTTTACAAAATGATTCATTTAACAAGTTTGAAAATGATAGATTGTTTTAAATCTTTCACTTTCGTAACCTATTTCGCGTTATTTCTTAAGTCGACTTTGAAGACTTATCTGTGTCCCTTGAAGGCACGTCGTACTTGGTGCGCTAGATTCATATCAAATTAAATCCCTGTGAAAAGTTAACGTGAATACTGAAATACAATGTATTATTTTTTATGATAAAGAGAAAACACCCACGAATCTCTTTAGTTTGAGAAAAACTCAAATTCTGAGTAAGTCCCATAAAAAAATGATGAAATTTTCCCAATTTTTGAGGGGCGTCCCTCAGAATTAGTGCAGTTTTCCTCAAAGTGTTTTTCTTTCAAAAAAATGATTAGGCATCGTCATTACCCTGAAGCGCAAGTTAGCTTCCCGATGGCGATTTCGGGTACTTTGTACACACGGCCAGCAACCGCAGGGGGAAAGGGGTCATGGTGATACCTAATCCCCTTCTTCCGCATCGCCATTCATTCGGGGTTTTTGGTTTGTGGCCTCTAGGATCTCGCAATATACAAAGAACGAAAATCCTTCTCAACGCTGCCAAAATCTCATAGTTTGCAAGCATTTCACAGCGTGTAGCCCGGCACTTGTGAACGATTCGTGCTGCCCTGGATCCGACCCTGCCCGCCCGAGTAGGACACTGGGCCATTGGACGCATTTAGAACAACGGGGGCGTGCTCATGGCAAACGAAGTGAGTGTGAGAGAGATGGAGGATCGCGGCGCTCCACCCCCCCCCCTCCCCTTCCCTCTCTCTGATTTTGCGCGCCCTGTGCTCCTCTCGCGCGCCTACGCCGCTGCCTAACCGCCGCCCGAGGCGTGAGGCGGGGGCGGCCGCCGCCCTGGTCCTGGGGTAGACGATCCAAAGCGGGGCGGGGCGGGGCCGAGCAGGGCCGGACATCGACAAGTAATGCGAGACGGTGGGCCCGCGGCCGTGCGTCTCGTTTGTTTACACGATACCCAGAAACCGCGTACCGTCTCGGCGTCTCATGGGGTTAGGCAGCATTTAACGAATCGGACAGAGATATTGCGATGGGGTAAGACCTCTCAGGGTCTCCGCGTGGTGGTATTAAGTAAAAACTAGCAGGTTCCACAGAAGGAAAAAAAAAGAAAAATTAATCCTGATTCACTGACACACGCGCTCTTTTACATGCGGTATGTGTCTCGAAGTAACCCCCTCGAAGTAACTTCTATTGTTAGGTACACTGTAAAAATTGCTTACAAACAATAGGTTTGTAGTGCAAACCAAAACCTGCGTAGCCTACGAAGACTTTTGAGGCCTTGTAAACTGATTGTTTGTTAGCTTACGAACAAATAGTTCGTAATGTCAACCGATAGGTCGTTAGAACTTTCATAGCCTTACAAACAATCTCTTTACAGTACAAACAATAAACATGTCTGCAATACAGAGAACAAAAATTGTTCTTAACGTTACAAAGCATTTAGATCGTAAGCAACTGTTTTTTTGCCTGTAGAATAATTTTGCCAATTACTTCAAATGAATAAAATTTTATGAAATAAAAGCACGCACAAAAAATACATATATTGGTTTTGAAAATTGTGAGGAAACATTTGGCACACTGATAATGGTGGCCGGCTTTGATTAACGCTCTAAAACTGTTTGTTAAATTAGATATTTTCCACGGCGTTGGCCGTGTGCGGCCAGGTTTCCCGCAAGCCGGAGACGAAGAGACTCCTCGGTCTGCGCGCGGAGTACTCCCGCGGACCTTGCTAGGGATGTTTGCTGGGACTTGTAGGAAGACAAGCACCAAAAAAAACGTTGTCAAACTACTCAAACCTCCTTGACCTAGTCAAATTATTTTTCTTTGATTCTGAGAAGTTGGCACGTAGCAGACTCATCTTTCAGAAGAAAATGAGATTATGTACTCCAATAAGATGAATTTGTAGCGAAATAATTATTCTGATCTTAAATAACAAAATACAAGGGAACCACGAAAGTTTTATTTTGTCAAATCTAAGATCGAATAGAAAACAAATCCAAAGAAATGCAAAACAACTTTTGTAAACATACACTAGACAATCAGGTTTCGAAGGCGCTGCAGCTCTTAAAATTTTGTAAACGTTAAAGTAAATGGGAAAAAGTATCGCAATTGAATAAGTTATGCAAAGGGAAAACTATTCTAAAAATTTGCGAAAGCTCGACGGTGACCCGGCGAAATATTAGCAGAGTGTGGTCACCGCCTCGTAGATCAGCACGGCAAGGACCGAGTCAACCTCCCGCACGGTCGCGTTGACTCGGCCATCCATCGGCTGCACCGGGGAGCGTGGTTGTCCTGATCAAGGGGTCGGCGCGGCCCCCGCGGCCACGCAGGCGGCCATGCAGGTCCCCAGGGCGATGTTGCAGGGGATGAAGGAGATCACCCCCATTATGAAGCCGGCGGACTTGTAGCACTCCACGGCTAACGCGTTGCAGCCCGACTGGCAGATGCCGTATGCTGCGGGGCCGCCCGTAGCCGGGCCCAGGAGGGCAGCCACAGCCAGGAGCACGAGGACGAGCTTCATGCTGAATGGTGTCTGCAACACAAGAAGGCTGTGATCAGAAACTATGTAGTTTACGAGGACAGTGCGTGCGCACAAGAATGGGCACTGCTGACTGTGACTATTACATCAATTATTGATTGGCCAAAAGCCTCCTGTAAAGCACTCACACTTATACAAAATTTGTTTTACGTTGAGGTCATAGCTATACGTACTCAAGTAGTAGGATTTGCCTTGGCTTTTTTTTAGGACACACATAAATACACTAATAACTCGTGCAACTGCTTAACACTTGTTCCACTTGCAAGTTTTAAATTTGCAGTTGCACACTTAGTTTATCAGTGTACTGATACCGGTTCAAACTGCCCCCAGTACCAGGGGGCATATCACTATGTAGCTACACTTTATCGTGTAGCTGATCTACCCCGCTCACTTCTGTAGTTATGCTGTACCGCACGTACTCGTGCTGGCGGGTTGCCTACTTGCTCGTCCGTAAGGCGTCGTGGACATGGGCGATAGGCAAGCCCGCCTGCACTCGTGCGGGCGGTACAGCATAACCACAGAAGTGAGCTGGGTTAATCAGGCACCTGGTATCTTACACCTCATAGGCCGTTCATAGTTTCAATGTCACCCTCGATGTCACCTATGCACCATAAACCGTAACTTTGACCTCAAATGTGTACTGAATTTTTCACTTTCTTTAACACATGCATAAAGTTAGCCACAGGAGCTGGTTGTATCGGAATCTCGATGTCAGCTATCAAATGTTGCCTATCGACGAAAATTGATTCCCACAAAAAAGTCATCTTTTTCCATGCCCTGTAGTGGAGTCTTACCTTTCCGACAATTATGTGTGCTTGCTAGAAGCGTCGCGTCGTCTTCACCTCTGAGAGCAGGTTTGGTCTGGGTAACTTTTGGGTGGAGCCTTTATTGGGAGAGGCAACAGATCAAAACAGAACTAGAACTGAACTATACTGAACCAAACTCTCGACCTTTGATTCTGTGTCGAGCACAGGCCCACGGTCCCGACATTTCACGAGGGAGCTACCAACCTTCTAGCAAAAAACAAACTGCATTGGGGACTCCAAATGTCTTGAAATCTAGTCTCTTGATAATGGAAAAACTTTATCATAACGAGTTTAAATTAAATAAAACATTTTAAAACGTTGTCACACTAAAGTATTGTCTTTGAAAAAAAAAACTTTGTTCGGTGCTTTTGAGTTTCCTCGGTTACCTTACCTGTTCCAGGCATGAACCCCCTCCTCCCCTCACCCCGCCCTTCCCCACTCTCCCTCCCGAACTTCACGACTTTGTCGTAAAACTAAGGGAAAGCAGTGAATACGATACAATTCAAAGCGGAATTCCATACGCGTACTTGTTTCCACCAAATATTACACAATTTTTGCATATTGTACTATGAATCAGCC
>NW_026267243.1:277146-283036 GCF_000697945.3 Frankliniella occidentalis
AGATTTATTTTTCTTTTTTGGTCTATTTTCTTTCAATTTGTCTGTTTTTCCCTTCTAATTCGTCTCGACCGAAAAGGCCTTTGCCTTTAGCTAGTAGCCATGGCAACCGTGCCGCGGCCGGCTGAGGGAATACCGTTGGGGAGCTCCCGCCGTGGCCAAGGCCGCGGCGGCAGGTGGGAGCGATTGGTGCCAACCACCGGCGAAAGAGGAGCAGCGCCCAGTGGTGCCAATCGCCCTGGGCTGAAGTCATACGACTTTACTAAGTTTGCGTGGTTTTGTTTTGGGGTTCACTCTTTGGTGTTTTCAGTGTTATTAGCTGAGAGCACTTAACCCTCGAACAAGGCAGGGCTAGCAACAGTTGGGAGCACTGGTAGAGCAGGGCGGGGTGGTGGGGGCGGCCAACTGGCTAGGAAGTGGGGGCAGACAAGGTCAAACTCCGATGCGCACGAGGGTTCACCCACTAAAAAAAACTCATGTACACGAGAAAAAAATACTTAAAAGACACTCGCGGAGACTCACAAATCTCGTTGTACACCCACTTGGAGAGTGGGCGACCCCTCGGATGCGCAGCGCATCTGCGCCCATGCCGGAAGATATGAAATTAAAATAAAAATGCTTTAAAAATTGTTTGCGGGCTACGTGAAGTTCGTTTAATTTGCACTGTGTTTAAAAAGTCAGGGTGGACTCATAATATTGTTTTTTAAGATTACAATTTATCATCTCTGGAACAGATCCCTTTTGTCTCAAGAAATTTATGCACAGAAATCCGCCTCACATTTTCAGTGCGTTCCACTTTGAGGGTGCACATCCATCAGTCTCAAGGTAAAATAACGCCCCTTCCGGCAGCTTTTTTTAAAAATATTATTTTAAAAATATTATTAGTAGTAGTACTGAGTTTGCTGAACAGAGCAACGTGCTGCTCAAAAGGTCGCACTCTTTCAAGATAAATACCCCCCCCCCCTGAAAAGCCTGCTCGCGGTCGCGCCGACTGGCGGTACCCCTGGCTCTGAAAATACCCCACAATCTGGCCTCATTCAACGTGTGCATGACTGCCCAAAAGCTCCCCGGCTTAGACGGCCAAAATCGTTGATGAAAGAATACTATAAATTTATATTTAAAGTATACAATAAAAATATGCTGCTTCGAGGCTTGCAAGTTAACACGTGGCTGACTTATGCTTTCAGAAGAAATAAAATTACTCCAATATGATTAAGCAGTGGGATAATTATTCTGGTCTTTGGTAAAATTACAAGAGGCTTCAAAGTTTTTATTTTGTCCAATACAAAGTTAAAGAAAAACAAAATCCAAACAACTACAAAAGTATTCTTGTAGGCATACATCCGTCCTAAATCTAGGTGCAACATTTCGGCTTCAACGACCCTTTAAACAAAGTAAATGTTTTCCTTTAAAAAATGTATAAGTCGTGAAAAGGCTAAAGCTTTCCTAAAATAGCGAAAGTTCGACGGTGACCCGGCGAAAAAATGGTGGCAGAGTGGGGTCACCGCTTCGTAGGTGAGTACGGCCTGAACAGAGTCAACCTCCCGCACGGTCGCGTTGACTCGGCCATCCATCGGCTGCCCCGGGGAGCGTGGTTGACGTGATCAAGGGGTCGGCGCGGCTCCCGCGGCAATGCAGGCGGCCATGCAGGTCCCCAGGGCGATGTTGCAGGGGATCACGGATCCGACCCCCATTACGACGCCGGCGGACGCGTAGCAGGCCACGGCCAACGCGTTGCAGCCCGTCTGACAGATGCCGTACGCCGCGGGGCCGCCCGTCGCCGAACCCAGCAGTGCAGCCACAGCCAAGAGGACGAGAATGAGCTTCATGCTGAATGGTGCCTGCAACATCAGAAGGGTGCGATCAGGAACTGCGTAGCTTCCGAGGACAGTTCGTGTGCACATTTATTACGTGCGGAAACCCTCCTATAGAAACAGCACACTCTTAGGAGAGTCGACGAAGTTGCCTCACGATGAGGTTATATAGCTACGCCTCGTTGTGCTGTAGGATTGGCGTACCCTCTACGTTGTAGTACTAAATTTTAAAGACGTGCAAAAATAATACATGCTTCAAACTGCCCACTGAGATTTACACCTTAGAAATTTCATAGTCAAATTCTTTCTAAGAACTATTTCACCGTAACTCAGGCCAAGAGTTTCGAACGTGCTGAAATTTTCACTTTCTCTGCCGAATAGTTTGAGTTTTCCACAACACACGAGAAGAAAGCAAAGAGTTGAATTAAAATCACTTTAGGGAGGTCTTACCTTTTTGGCGATTCCTTGTGCTTGGAAGGAGGGAGAGTGTGTTGCACCGGCTTTGCTTCGAGAGCAGGTCTGGTCTGGGGGCTGTAGGGTGGAGCATTTATATCCCTGGCGGGCCCTGGCCCTCCACTCGGCCGAGGGAATAACCGCGGGGGGCTCCCGCGGGGAACAGGCCACCGGGGCAGTGAGGGCCAGTAGTACCAACCACTGCCGCGAAGAAGAGCAGCGCCCAGTGATGCCACCCGGAGCTCAAAAAGCCGCTCGACTTTACTATGTCTGCGTGGTTTTGTCCGGTATTCCACTCCACGTGGTTTTTACAGTGACATTGGCTGGGAGCACTTCACCCTTGAACAAGGCAAGGCTGGCGCTAGTTGGGAGCACTGGCGAGCGCGGCGGTGTGGTGGGGGAGGCGGTCGATTGTCTGGGGGAGTGGGGGCAGACAAGGTCGAACTGCGATGCGCAGCGCCTTAGCGCCGATGTCTTTGATAATTATCCTAAACGTATTGTACTAACACTCGACAAACACCATCGAGTGAACTGAGGGAGGACATGGGCCGGGGCATTTACTTGTATGATTCCCTCTGGTGAAACGCCAATGCAAATCGAAACTCCTATGAATTTTTATGACGTGATTGTTACTTTTTACAACACCAGTTATGAAATCACGCACGTTATTAGAATTAACAACAAAAATGTTATGAATTTTGATGACATTTTAACAGTGTTCTTGAAGTGTCGAAAATTTAAACACCAATTGACGTTTCACCTAGGTAGACACCTGAAAGTGTCGAGAAAATACACACTACACATACTTGAACACGTTAATTGACGTGCAAAATTGAACACTTGTTTTACCAATGTAGAATGTTGTTTTCCACTTCGCTATATAAAACAATCCTAGTGAGTTCGGTTGAAAATTTCTTAACACACTATCGTGAAATTATTTATCCCTGGCGGGCCCTTGCCCGCCACTCGCCCGAGGGAATAACCGCGGGGGGCTCCCGCGGGGAACAGGCCACCGGGGCAGTAAGGGCCAGTAGTACCAACCACTGCCGCGAAGATAGTTCAAGATAAACAAATACCAGGTGGCTGACTCACGCCGCGCTCTTTTGTAGTTATACTGTACCGCATACACGCGGGCGGGCCGGTTGCCTACTCGCACGGGGCCATAAGGAGCCGTGAGCAGCGGAGATAGGCAAACCCGCCCGCACCCGTGCATGCGGTACAGTATAACTACGAAAGTGCGCGGCGTGAGTCAGCCACCTGGTATTTATTAGTCGTCATAAGTTTGCAAGACACACGATTTGCACAAGTGGTCGTCGCACACATATAGCATTTGTCTTTGAAAAGTGCTTGGCGGTCGAGTTGAGCACCCACAAGTGTTCAATTGCAGGATTGGACATGCAGCTGTGGGCGTACAGAAAGTGCCCGAACAACATATGCAACCCTTGCAGCGGTCCCCTTTTCTTGAGAAGCGCACGTGCACAGCAGCAGATGGTGGAGGTAGAACGTCGCGGTGTCCAAAGGTCGTCCGTTTTGTTCAACACGCCCCGTCACATGTCTCCTGGCGGCCGGCCGGCGGTACCCCTGGCTCTGAAGACACCCCGCGACCTGCCCGCCAAGGCGGCAGGGGGTATCCACCCGGGCTGCTCTCTCCGTCGCGTAGTCGTGGTGCGCTTTTCAAACCCTCCCGCCTCTCGCGCGGCCACGCAGAGGGCAGCACCGGGCCAGCAGACGACGCGAGGGGGGAAAAAGGGGGGGGGGGCGCCATGGCAACGGGCGTCGCGCGTCCCGCGCGTTGCGTCTCAGTCTCGCCGCCGCCGGCCCGGGACGCACGTGCTCCGGTCCGCTCCGCCCCGCACCCGTCACAGTGCCCGTCACACTGGCTGTGACAGGGTCCCGTCGCCGCCGCTCAGTTTCCCGATAATGCCCGCCTTGTCACTCCGGGATCGCGGTCGTTGTTGTCGTGGCCGTCGTAGTCGGATGTGATTGGGAGACGGTCGCGCCGCTCACCGGTCGTGGGGTTGAGCCCCAGATGTCCCGCCCGCCCCGACCCCGGCCGCAGCCATAGATAAGCTGATAAGATTCCGGTGCGTATACTACTGTACTATGGGGCCCTCAGCAAGCGCCGCTTCGTGAGGACTTGTGCTTTCAGTGTACCATCAGCTCAACAAGAATGAAACCCCCTTCTGATGTGATGGCGATATTCTCAGCCGTAAGGGTTCAATTCATTTTGCGGTAGCGGTAGGGGGGGGGGGGATCCTGTGGGCAATTCAACGCTTTGATGTCAGGGAATGATACATCTTCCACCGACAAGAGTAATTAACGAAAGTTTTCTGACAGCCCCCAAAAGACTGTCTCTACCAGAAGAGAAAAGCCCCTCTACCCCTCTCCACTCTTCGCTATCTACAGCGCAGAGCGGGCGCCTGGCGTGTTTATTTTTTATTTTTTTGAAAAATTGTTGGCGATCCAAATCTACTTTAAATAAAGAAACGAATAACATGCCCCTCACCCTCTTCTTTTTACTTGATAGTATCTCTTAGCAAAATGCAAAATTGAATGGCAGCGGAGAGCCATAATAGATCAAAACCAAAAAGTTATAACTCAACGTTCCTTTTATTCAAACATCTCCAACTGTCCTCGCAAACTATAATATTGGGTTCGAAAGAAAACACGAATAACAAGCGTGTCGTGGTTATATGGCACCTGGGTTTGCAATGCATGCCAACGGGTGCGCTACTCGCTGCACTGGTTGCGCGCGCTCGGAGCGCCTGCAGACGTCGGGGTAGGCAACACCGCCGCACACGAGTGCTCGACCCGGTGGCCTACAGAGCCAGGCGGCCCCGGCCCGCCCTCACGGCCGGAGCCAGTACGGCAAATACGCCCGCGCGCACAAGTACGGGTGGGCTCAACATGATGGCAAGGAATCCGGATAGAGAGAGAGAGAGAGAGGGAAAAGGGCCGACGAGAGGGACAAGAGGCGAGATGATTGTCTTTGGAGCATACAAGAGGCGGTGTTATTTTGGTCCTCCCCGGTGGTCAGCCCTCCTTTGCCTCCCGGGTGCACCTTGCGGAATGCCGGCTTGTAATTAACAACACACGCTCTCTCTCTCTCTCTCTCTCTCTCTCTCTCTCTCTCTCTCTCTCTCTCTCTCTCTCTCTCTCTCTAGAGAGAGCTCTCTCTTTTTCTCTTTTTCTCTTCCGTTACAGTGTATACTCTATCGCCCTGTGACTGTGGTGTACCCATATTTGTGTACTGTGCCCTGCTGATTGGTACTAACTAATGGGGCTAATGTTCCATTAGCTAAATGTAAATCAATAATATCAATATGTCTCCCTCCCTCCCTATAGTCCCTCCCTCTCCCTTACTCGCTCGCTCGCTCCCTCTTTGCTCCCCTCCCTATTCTCGTCTTTCCCTTATTCCTTCTCAGCCTCTGGCCCCTGCTAAACGGTCCTCTCGGGAGTCTGAATCAGTGCGACACGAGGTTTATTGTGTTTCCGAACGTCTGGCCGGCTGCGCCCCACGCCCCGCCACGCCCCGCCACGCCCCGTCGGCGGGAGGAAGGGAGATATGGCTGTGCAGAGGAAAGAGATTGACGGAGTGTTGAGTGAAAGAAGCGCTCTACTTTGCT
>NW_026267243.1:283151-283956 GCF_000697945.3 Frankliniella occidentalis
TCTCTCTCTCTCTGTTTTTCTGTCTCTCTTCCTCTCCCCTTTTCCCCGCCCCTCTGTCTCTCCACGCACGTCGCCCGTCTGTCTCTCGCCACCCCTTGCGCGAACACAGCCGCACCCCGCACCCCCAAGGTTGTGCCATATTCCGCGACATGTTTCCGCCGACAGACTCTCCACTTGAAGAAGTTCAGTCACGTGGGTGGATTTTCGCACGAGCTAGATTGTTGCACCGCTGCTGTTGTGCAAGGCATCATAGAGCGCTCTGCTCTCCCCGTTTGCTCTCCCTGCGCGCGCGCCGCGAGTAAAGGGGCCATTCAGCGACCACATTACTGGGGAGAGTACACTCCCTGCTCTCCGCGGACGTCTCATAGGGCGGAAGGCTTTAACAACGCCGAGAACGGCCCAGCGCCCCGGTACTCTACCAGCCACGCCGTCACCCGACGGGGGCCCAGCCGTTCCAGAGCCCACGTGCGCTGCAGAGGGATCGCAAAGATTGTTTCTTCTGTGATGTTTGTGGACAATTAGGCGTCGTATTTTTATGTGACCCGTTCGCTGTTTTCTGTACTGCCAAAATGGTACCCAGACATGAATTTAAAAAAAAAAAAAAAACATAAGAAAAAAGACTCGCATTCATATCTCTCTGTATTCCGCGACTTCCCCCCGCAAGCCGTCAGCAGCCACCCTTTTCGCCCAGCGCCTGCCGCTTCTTTCACCCGGGGGCCACCAAATCATTACATCCCCTTGTGCTCCGGCAACAAGGCCGCTGATTCCACGGCCCGCGGCCCCGCTCCGCCCCGCCCCCACCGCG
>NW_026267243.1:284076-302194 GCF_000697945.3 Frankliniella occidentalis
CCCCCCCGGCCGCTTCACTCCCTCTACCCACCTCTCACTCTCTCGCTCCCTCTCTCCGTGGTGGCAGTCCCTCTCTCTCATCTTCTACCTCCCTCACCTGGAGTCCCAAGAAGGCCCGTGTACATCGGAATAGTTAACCTTCAAACTGTGGCGAGACAAACTTACCATTCGAGGCCACTTACACGAGCCCCTGCTTGTCCGCCCCTTCCCTCCTTGGCCTCACCTTCGCAACCCTTACATCATCAGAGTGGCCCAGGCCCATTCCCTCTCCGTGACCGAGAGGTATTCATTCTCTACCACCCCCAGGGCTGGGAGGTATTCATCTGTACCCTCCATCCCATTCGCTGAGAGGTATTCATTCTCTGCCCCCTCGCCAATAGAGCCATCGCTCTGTTTTATCCATTTCCCCTCGCTATTCATTCGTCAACAGTCCTTTAGGTCCAATCACCATCGGTTTCGTATCTCGACCTCTTGAAATCGCGAGTCCACCGATTTTTTTTAGGGGAGGACACAGTCGAGGTCGCGTTGACGTAACCGACTGCCAAAGCGATTCCCTTCCCGAGACCGAGACATATTGTCAGCGCATTTCGAAGGTTTCGTATCTATGTCGCACGGTCCCACTTTCGGGACAGCCCTAGAAACCCCGTGTTGTAACAGTATCAAGAAAGTCGAGCAATAGTGTGCTCGCCGAAATTTAAAGCAAGGGCCCCACCCCAGCCATTCCGGCAGCATTGCCGTGGAGTGCAGAGAGAGGGGGCGCTCTCCCAACACACGCTCACCCACTCTGCTTCTGTAGAGCAACATTGTCTTCTTTACTGACAACAAAATTGCCCCTCCGGAGGCCGACGGCGGCGTGGTGGCCACGGGCCCAGGACCACGACCACCACCCTGTTAGCGGTCGCCGAGAGTCGCCGTAGGAATTTATAGTGTTTCCAGCCGCCCCTTCCTCCGGCTCCTCCGAGTCTCGGACTGCTCCCCCTCATCCCTTGTTCCCCACTCGCCCACTCCTCTCCCACCTCTATTGACACAGTGCCTGGTCCCGTGTCAAGGTGCCCAGACATGGGGTGGAGCGGCAGGGCGCAGAATTTTAAGTTGCCTCTCACCCGTTCACTCCTTTAGTATATGGAGCGCCCCCCCCCTCCTCCTCTTTTCCTAGGGCCGCCCTCCTGGCCACCCTAGGGTCCTCCCTCGCTCCCCATCCCGGTCCCCCCTCCCTGGGCCCCCCTTGAGGGAGCCTGCTCACAATATCAGCTGTGAGGGGGTGCACCTTCGTGTGGGATCCTCCCCCTACTACCTCCTCTCGGGGGACCCTCAAGCCTGCGGAGCTGAAAGTTACGGAGGTGAAAAAGACCGTTTTCTTCCGACTGTGTCGCCGTGCGCCGTGCATGTGCGCGTGTTGATGCCTGGCCATGCAAACGGCGTCTTTCAATCCGACGCATTCATCTCTGAGACTCCTTTCATGCAGGGCCTTAAAGCCCTCGGGCTCGTCGGCGTCACGCCGAGCCGCACCGTCCCGTCCCGCCCAGCCCCGCCCCCGCGCCCTACCGCACGCCGCCGCGCCGCACTCAGCCGAATATCGCATCGAGTCAATATCCCTTTTTTCGACACCAATGTCAAAGCGCATTTGGGCTCTTTCAGATTAGTTCCGCTGTACACGCTTTAGGGAGGTGTCTAAAATAAATGGGAGCTCGGCTCTGAAATATGAATAGGGCATTCGGAGTTTACATTCCCCTATCAAAGTAAGGCAACTTTGGGCTGGCAGCTTTCCCCTAAATTACGATTCACAAACGTTTACCAGCCATGACGTAGAGCTACGACAGCTGATTCTTCCTTGTCGAAGACACAGTCGTGTGGCGTGTCGGCCTCCAGAGAAAGAGAGATGTCGCGAGAAGGGTGCTTTTAAACTTTTAGCCCAATCCTCCTCCTCTGCACGCGGTTTTGCACATCAGTCCTGGCAGCACTCTCTCTTAGGGTATGCTTCAAAGTATGCTTCATACGTTGCGACAGTCGAATTTTCCTCTCGTAGACAGCAAGAGGCGTCGTGAGCCTAGCCCGCCCTATCCGAATGGGAAAGGGGTGCGGTGGCGGGAAAGGTGGGGTTGGGGGGGGGGGGGAGTGGCGACAAGACGCTCGGAGGAGAGAGATGGCGGGGCGGGGCCCGAGGCTGTCCCCATGCATCAGAATAGGTCGTGGGCATTCTGTGAAGGCTCATACATACATCAGGGACCACTTCGCGCCCCCCTCCCTCCTCTCAAGGCCCTGGCCTGGACGGATTCCCCTCAAAGAGCATGCGCGCCGCATGGGGGTCAGCCCGGCTCTAGGCCGGCTCTAGGGAAGGCACCACAGAGAGTGCAAAATATAGAAATGAAAAAAAGGCTGCACAAACCTTCAGCAGCAGCAGCAGCAGCGTGGTGGTGGTGGACCCACATGCGGCCAACTTTACTCGCTGCTTATACAGTTTGCGGAAAGCGCTGTCTGGCCTGAATATTTTTCACATTCTAACAGAAAATGTATCATGCTGAACGTTTTTTTAAAGTTGTAAATGGATGCAGAAAATCTCGATATCTAATGTAATGTTTTACCCAATTTTGTTTTTACCTCATAGAAATGTGCCAGGATCTGTTTTATCATGTTTTCAATTTTTTACAAGGCGAATGTCTTGCCCGGTCTTGCCTGTCACGCGACGAATTGATGACGAATGCGGTGTGTCGATGCAGGTGGAGCTGGGAACGACAGCCACCTGGGCACCAGCACCCCCCCCCCCCCTCCACCTCCTCTATTGTATCTCCACTTTCATTTTCCATTCCGATGTGGAAAAGTATCTACTTTTGCGTTAAAATAATAACAAAAAAACTGTGGTCATTCTTTTTCACTGTGTATCGGGTGTCATTACTGTGATGAATGTTTTCATCTCCCTATCGCTTTTTGAACGCTGATTGATAATGAGTCAATCGAGGCGTTTTTTGTTTTGTTTTCGTCGGCAGTCCGCGCCGAGCTGTCGCGGGCCGCGGTGCGCCGTGCTCGAGCTTACGTCACGGCCGACCCACTGCCGCCAAGGTCAGGGCCTGTGCGGCTGATAACAGATTCACACTCGCCCGAGCAACTTACCACACAATCAGAGCGCAACATACTGGAGCGATCATCTTGATTGCACTTACGGTAATCGTTTACCGAAGAAAAACATTTTATCGTGTCTTGTTTGCGTAAAGTCAAACTGAAAGTAACTTTCTTTGACACAATTTGTGACGAGTAGGAGCTGCTGCTGCTGCCCCTTAGGGCTTCCAGAGTACGCGCAACAGATCCGCGTCCACTCATCTAGAGGAATGTCCCTCCAGCTGAGATCTTCATCGGGTTGATGACGGCCACCTGGCGCCGCGGGCGCCGCAACTACTGCGCGGCAGTCGTGATGTGACCCAGCGCAGAGTATAATGACTCAATCCTTTGCGGTTTTGTACCAAAATCCGAGTTGCAATACACCTCTCGGATCGTACATAGTTTTCAAATAAGTTACTTCAAGGCGTTTTTTTGTGTGTGTTTGCATTTTTGTCGGGTCTTTGGGTTGGATTTCAGACATCGAGGACGTCCAAGCTAGATGGACAACATCGTTCCGGAATAAAGTGCACAAAAAATAATGTTGAAGATGAGTGAAACTTATGTGCTTTTTGCTCAAGTGAAACACCATTTTCCTCACTTGCTGGCACCATTCACTTTGCTAAATAGGATGGCGTAATTTAGCCCCCCATGCAAGGCTGTTGCACACTATCTTATAGGAGCTGCTGAAGCTGCTTCTGCTTGACCCGGCAACTAATTATTTTAAAAGCTCCCGGAGTGAAACATTGCAGCAGAGAGCAGAGCCCAGTTCCAGTCCCTAGTGACAGCGGCCCCTGCTGCTGCAGTGGGGAAAGATGTAAGTTATTGTCACTTTAGGAGGGGGAAAGGGGGGGGGGTCGCGCTAGGACGATGATCGAGTTTTCACCATTTCGGTGGCGCACTGCAGATGGTGGGCAGGGGAGCTGGAGAGTCAAATGTGGTAGACCGGAGTAAGAACGGACCGCTCGGACACTTTTGTTACAAATGGCCGTCCGTTGTCAACATTCGTTTTCTTGTGTTTTTGTGAGTGTGTGATGCAGACCTTTGTTAATTGCCCATGTTAAATGAGATGAGGGAAGCACAATATTATTGCTTTTAAAACTTTCCTCCTGAAATTTGCGATATTTTTTCCTTGGTGCACATGGGTGTATGTTATGTGCGGCGCGATAATTTATCAAAGCCTCACTTCTAATTAGATCCCTCCTATTTTGTTTTCCGTAGGTACGAAAATATCCCTCACCCCCCAAAAAAGATAGCGAGATGTCACGTGTCAATTGCGAATGAGAATACCAGACAGCAGAGACAATGGATGTTTGGATGACGATGCTGAACGCGTTCGAACACCGGAAGAACGCAGGTTTTGGACGCGGTGCTGCCGTTGTTGTGGTCCTGTTCGTGTTGGTCGTGCAATACGGCCACCTCAGCGGCGCGCTCTGGCGCCCGGCCCAGGCAAGCCGTGAAAAATGAGAAAAATTAAAGGAGAAATAAACGGCAAGCGTTTTCTGCAGTGGGGGAAAGGGGGTCGAGGGGAGGAGGGAGTGACGGGTGTGGGAATGTCTGCGAATCACTGGGGTGTGCCAGATGAGGGTAGAACGGGCGGGGGAGATGGAGACTGCGTGAGTGCGGGAGAGGGGGCCGGTGGTGAGAAAATGAGAGAGAGAGAGAGAGAGAGAGAGAGAGAGAGAGAGAGAGAGAGAGAGAGAGGCCTGGTAGGTGAGGGGGCGGGGTAGGAGGCAAGGTGTATCAAGGCGCGGCTGCCGCGACGCGCCGGATTTGCGTATAGTCGGGGCTCCATTCTTTGTGGAAGAATTTGGGCTAAATGCCAAATATAAGCGAAAGGTGGCTGCTGCCGGTGAAAGGGGCTCGCACAATGAGGCGATAAATTTGTTTAGAAAAAGAAACAGTGGCTCGTCCGCTCCAGAACCACCCCCCGGAGTGCTTCTGGCTGCCACTGGTACCACCACCACCACCCCTTGCCCTTCGCACCCACCGGCCGCCCCCCGGGCGAGGCAGCGGGTCGCGGCCTCCAAACTGACCGCCCCGTCCGCCCCGCGCTCCGCTCGCCTCGCCCTCACTTTGTTTCACTCCCAGTCATCAACCAACCCTCCACGAAGCCTCTCACGCCCGCAGACCGACAGGCGGGTTTTCTAACTGAACATAGCACCCCCTCCCCTGATCCCCCACGATATTCCTCACTAAAAACAGAATGTATGAAATTAAATAAATGCAAGGAGGTGCGTATGTGACCTGCGGAGGTTCCGGCGCAGTCATTTGCATGTAATACGTGGGGAAACTATGTCGTAGCCATACTGAATAAAGCAATCCAAGAAGTTACTCATTTATTTTTTTTCGACTTACGTTAAATACTCAGTTACAACACTTGCAGATGTCTTTAATGTTTTAAATCGATTATTGAAAATGAGGTATCGCCATCTCTCCAGTCAGTGACGCATTTCCCATCACTTTTCCCCTCAGTGTTTCATGAAGCGTGTAGTGTCGGTGATGGGAACTGAAAAAAATAAAGTGTGCCCGTCCGCTGTCAGAACACCCCCCACTTACTTTTGTCTGGGGGGTCCACTTTTTTTTTCGCCACCCTTCTGTCTCTCGCCACCATCACTCTCCGAGTCGAGGAGGAGCCGCCTGACCGCACGGCGCGGCAGTCTGACGTGGGTGTCCTCCCCTCCTCCTCCTACCCCTCATGATGGACAGCAGGTTGGCGCCGGGCTTGCATGGCGCCGTCCGAGCGGCGCTAAAAGCCGACTGGCGTATAGGCCTTTGCAGCAGAGAATGCACCCCTAACTTGCACCTCTCCCCCTCCCTCACTCTCTCTCTCTTCCTCACCTCTCCTTCTCTCCCCGCAAGCGCGTGCACTGGCCGGAAGGGGCAGCCCCAAGCTCTTCCAGCCCATTCCACTCAGCCGCCATTACCATTTTAACACCATTATTCGACCTGTCACCTCTGGCGGCCCCGCGCCGCCCCCGGCCCTGCGCCGCCCCCGACGCGCCTGCTCTCGCCGCCCAAACCTCGGCTGGCGACCGCCACAATGAAAGTTTTCTCCACCCTCTCGTTCTTCCCAGCTCTGCTGACCACGCGCTCCCGGTTTCTCAACCTCTCTCTCCCCGCCGCGCGTCTCTCTTTCGCCCTCTTCCCTCAACTCTTTTCCTTTCCCCCGGTGTTGAACACACACTCGCAGCCTCGCCTCTGCTGGTGCGAAACTGCCTGCAGCGAATCTCCTCCCCGCCCCCCGCCCCGTGGCACAACACCCAGAACACACACACTTCAATCAGGACGGCGCGCTGCTATAGCCAGGCGGGGCCCCGCGGGCGTGTTAAGTTGATTGAGCTCATGGGATGGGGTGTCGAGTATTGATTCTGATTTGAGGCATCATAGGTACGCAGTGCATTTGAGGTCTTCGCAGGGATGTTTTTTCCCCAAGCGATAAGGGCACGGGAGCTTGGCGCCGGCGAGACTCGGGGTAGGCCACCCCGCAGCACATCCGTGCGCTGAAGACAAGATGTTGCCTACCTGCCAGGCGCTATGGCGCTATGAGAGCGTGCCATCACTGGTAAAACAAAGGCACTAAAGAACACCTTTCCCGGGGCACTAAAGTCAAGGGTGCAGTTTAGTGCGTTTCCAGGGGAACTAAAGATTCGCGCCTTTCCACAGGCACTAAAATTGTATATGGAACTCATATGAAGCTAGCCAGCTAAAGGAGTGAAAGCTCACATCTAGTGCCTTTCTTAAGGCACTAAACTTTAGTGCCGTCGGAAAGGCATTAAATTTTGTCAGTGCCTTTTAAAGGTCGGGATTCGGACCTTTGTTTTTCCATTGATGTGACCCAATAAATTTAAAATTCTACCGAATCTGCTTAGCAGATGCTACATTTGAGAAAAATCTGAAATACATAAGAAATAATGACATGAAAAATGTGTGCGTGTGGTACAGTTTGAGCGACGCCACCGACCCTGCGGGCCTGCGGGCCGGGTCGCAGAGGTCGGTCGGTCGGCCGGCTGCGCTCCTCAAACAACTCTGCGCTTTGATTTTCCTGAGAAGCCCGCCCGGCCCCTTGGCGGGTGCTCGCTGCTGACTTGCTGCAGACTCGGCGTGTTTCCGTTTGCTTAGCGGACTGCTCAGTGCTGGCGGCCGCTTGCGGCGCTGTTGACAGGGGGCGCGGCGAGTATATTCCACACGGAATTCGTAGGTTGGGGGTGGGGTGGAGGGGGGGGGGGCAAGGCTTCCTATGCTGGATCGGACCCTCTTGCCAGCAGTCATTTTTCAGGCGACCGTTTTTCTCGCACTCCTTGTCGCCCTCTAATATAAGGGAAGTAGTTGCTGTTATGCCCCTCTTTGGCTAACAAAACCATTTTTATGTGTTTACTTTGAGCTATTTTGCCACTCAAATTGTCGCGGTGAAGCAATCGATCCTGGCCATAACGGGCAGTATTGTGTTCCGTGTGTAACTGCTTTACAGCAGCCAAAGGCGCGACGCGTGACGTGTGGCCGCGTGGACGTTATCTCGGACTGGAACCGAGTAGTCGGAGAGGGAGGCTGTGGAGGAGGTTGGGGGGGGGGGTACGGCCCAGCACCGTGCCCAGCACGCTCCTCCCAGCGGGCCGGTCAACACGACTGCATGCCGCGCTCTGCGCCGCTCTCCGCTCAGCCAGATGGCCGCGTCGCGCGTAGCACTCGAGCTCCTTCCCCCCTCAGCTTCACGCCCCCCCCCCTTTCTCTCTCTTATTCTCTCTCTCTCTCTCTTTCTCTCTCTCTTTCTCTCTCTCTTTCTCTCTCTCTTTCTCTCTCTCTTTCTCTCTTTTTCTCTCTCTCCCTCACTCTCTCTCTCTCTTGCCATATCGCCTTCCCGCCTACGGACCTCTCCTCTATCGTGTCTCGCTCGTTATAAACAGGACGAGCTCTGCGATGCAGCTTGGCTCAGCCGCTGCACCCCGCTCTGTGCCGCTCTGCGCCGCTCTGTGCCGCTTTGCACCGCTCTGCGCGGATGTCCCACCAAAGGCATTCCCTCGTTCCTCCCCCGAGTAGCAGCGGCCTCGAGTGTCCCTCCAGTTGCGAGACTATCCCGTCGAGCCTCTCGAACGGCTGCGCCTCAAAGCCAGCGCGCGCGCCCCGCGCCACGCCATCACGGGGTCCTTGATGTGGCGGCGGGGGACGAGGGACTCTGGCTGCCTCAAAGCAGCCCCCGACCCGCGAGGCCTGCACATCTTAGGCGCCGCCTGCACATGGGACCGTCCGTCTGGCTTTCGTTTTATCTCCCTACTCTCTTAAGTTGTTTGCAATCGTATTGCAAAGGTTTGGTTTGTATAACGCACAAGAGATCCGACTTTTGTTGGTATTCACAATGACTTCAAATTATTTGTACGTTTCGAAGGGCAGTTGTTTGTCAGAAACTAAGAGTGTACTATCATCTGTTCGAAAATCAACGGAAAAAGACAACACGTGTATTTCTTGTGCAATTTCCTTGTATTCGTTTCGTAATTTTTTAAATTGTCGGAAATTGCGAGGCAGAAAGATCAGCCGATAATTTCCTCCATGTAGTTTTGTTTTTGTTCTTGAGAAAATTTGCCGTTTGAGACGGCTACTTCTTACAGGGTACCCAAACGCCGCCGCGCCACGTGGGCGTAAGACTGGTACCTGACCGCGTGGGCTGGGCGGGTACCGGCGGGTACCCTGTTCCCTGGAGGGGGCAGCGCGCCGCCCACGGTGCAGTCCCCCACGCAGCACGCACAATCCAAATAACAGAGCTGGTAAACAGAGCGCTCGCACGTTTTTCGTCACTGTTAAAAATGTTTGAAATGTCATTCGGCTTTGAACATTACTTTAAAACTTGTTGTCATGAAATTGAATGACACCATTAATTTAAGAACAGCATTATTAAATTAAACGGCAGATTCATTCCACACTATTAAAATTTCAGAACTTGTCCATTTTCAGGGCATGGTAATGACATTTTCATTAAATGTCGTGAAATTTTCGTTACGTTTATAAAAAAGTTGGGAAACGCCCTCCAATCAGTGCATGGTACCACGTAACTCTCTTAAAGTCTTACAAACGCAAACAAGTTCTCCGTAACTTAAATTGAATTTTGTGCCCACATAATAATACAAACACCGTTTTATCCAAAGCAATTTCATTACTCTATTGCAATGATAATAGTAACATTGTAATGATATTTCTTTAGCCCAATGTGCGAGCACACCGCGCGCGTACAAGAAATGTGACAAAAAGAAAATGCATAAAACTTCATGTTTTAGTTTAGCCCCATGAATTATTTTCGATTCCGTTTTTATTTATCTTTAACATAGACTGAACTGATTGCACTGCTTTTGGGCCAAATGGCCCTCACAACAAAAGCATATCGAAAACGGCGCTTCTCTCGCTTCTCCCTCAGAACTGGGTCAAATTATACGCCGACTTTACCTCCCGCTCTCAAATGTTTGCTGTTTCATTTCCCTCATCAATGTCTCCAACATGATGAGCAAGGTCAATAATGGTGGCCCAGAAGTTGAGTGCTGGGCAAATGAAATCAGCTTCCGAAAGAGTCAAAGGAGGCCGGCCGGGAGCAGCCTGAGGCGTTGCGCCGCGCTACGCCACGACCCGCCCCGCCTCACCGCGCCACGCCACGCCGCGTCACGCCGCGCCACGCGCGGCCCACCTAGGCACTGTGGGCGTATCAGGTTTAGCTTTTTAACTCGGCTGCATCGCATACTGGAACGGGACGGCTGGAGGACGACTCCCGTCGTTGCTCTGCAACTGCCTCGCCTGCTACCTTGCTGTGTGCGTGTACCTCTATTCAAACGGGAGTGACGCGAAAACGTCCACACAGCAATGTCCCCACTGAATCTTTTAACTTTATTCACGTGGGTCGCTATGCCAGTCGTCATAAGACCCTTTTTGGAGTTGAAGAATTCTTCAAAATCAGTCTCATGGAAATTACAAAACTTAAATGAGATTCGTATGCGTGAATCGGGGAAACTTCTCTTGCATGTGCCCATCATAACGTCAAGCATTTCTTTATTTTCTTCTCCCGACTTTTGCCTGTCGGTTTAACGAGTCCTGTCCTGCTTACCTGCGATACGCGTTCAGACAGCGGCGGGACTTCACATCCATGTCCCCACCCCTCTTTCTCTCTTCCCCTCGTCGGTATAGTCCGCTCTCTCCCTCTCTCTTTTTGTTCTCTCGAACGCAGCCCGCGTCGCTTCGAGTCGGTTTGCCGCGGTTGTCAAGTGCTCACACCGCACAGCCAGCCATGCCATACGGTGCCGCCAGCACTACCCTCCTCACAGAAATACTCCGTTCCTTAGTGCTCTCTCAAGCGCTCATTCTCTACTTTAAATGAGTGGCGCACACTAGCCACGTGATGGTGGTTGTGTCGTCGAGGTTGAAATTTAATCGTACACTTCCCTGTAATCGTTCGTCTGAAATATATAACAAGATTTTTCTGATTCTTTTGTTACAGGTGAGTGTGCGGTTGGATACGGATATCCTACAGCTTCGCTGGAGCCATCGCGGCCGTATAAAGAAGTAAAGGTATACAGCCAATCTGAAATAAGTATACGAAACTTTCAAAATCCTGGGTATCCACTTCTGAACGCCAAAGATATTGCCCCTGTTCCAAGCATTTGAAAAATGCTAAGCTCAGAGTTGCACTGACGCTCCACACGAGGCTCCACAGCTGTTCCGCTACTTATGAAAAGTACTTGAATCGAATCACCGCGAATCTAATCTAACCCCGAAACAAATCTTGCGAGGTTTGCGTAGGCCCCGTCCCTGGCGCATGCTTGCAGCTGGGTCGTCCGGTCTCAAAGTCTGGCTTTTAGACTGTCTCCGTAGAGAGGCATGGATCGCTGGAGACCTCTGTTCTCTTGATGCCAGCCCTGCACACCGCCAATATAAGAGTAGGGGAAGCGCGGAACCATTGACTCCATTTGACTAATCAGACACAAACTTTTCGAAAACTTGAGTAATGCCTTTTCACGATTCTAATAGCAATCATCCCATTTGAACAAGCCCGTCAGAAACAACAAGGTTTTATACCCTTGGCGATTGTGGCGGTGCATTTTATCCGGTGCTAAAGTAATACACAAGTATTGAGCGGTCAAGATACAATGGCCTTTATTGATTTTTTACCTTTACGTTAGATTGTCCCCGGCATGGTCCCGCTCCGCAAATTTAACAGTCTGTAAGACAGGATTTCAGTTTGAAGTGCGAGACAAAAGGCTCAAAAAGGCCACACACGGATTCGTCTGTTACACTGATTCGCACTGATAATGGGTCCCAAGGTTTTACAGAAAATTTTATTTCCGTTAAACCTAGGCATAAAAGTTCTTAACGAAGTGCTGGCCGGACATGTTGTAGGAGAGTCACGCCCTCGGTCACGTCGGGAGGAAGCGGACGGACCGAAGGAACGGACGGATGGGTGGACGCGGACAACGGACGGGACAGTGTCGCACCCATTAGCGTCTATGCACGCTGCTCACAAAGGAATTTGGAGCCCCTTGGCTGGTCGTTGCGTTTCAACGCGTCCCTGCAGGCTCGGCTTGTAATTATACTACGCCTGGTCGAGAACGCTCTTTGTTCCCGTGAAAGAGTTTTGATATTTTGTGTATATCCTGCTTTATGGCGTCGGGGAGAAAAGCCAGGAAAGCCCGGTGCAGGCAGGCGGCACTGTGCTGTGCAGCATCCAAACAAATCTGCGGGCTGTCTCCCCCCCCCCCTCTCTCCCCCCTCTCTCTGTAGTTGGCCTGCCTTCTGGCTCTGGTCAGCAGCTTATGCTCCAACCAGCAGTAGCATTGCTCGTTAGCTGCTAGTCCCTGCAATGTTAATCCTTGTGCGTCTGCCTTTACACTCTGCTGCCCGAGGTTCGCGGTATGGCGCCGTGTTTCGTCGTTGCGAATTTGTTTCTGCTGCTGTCTCTTTTCCGCTTTGCTGATCGAGTGGGTCATCTGCAGTTAGAGGGAGAGAGAAAGGGGAAAGGGGGCAGAGAGGTTGGTGTCGCACAGCTGGTCTCTGCGTACCAATGCAAAGTCACGTTTTTGCGAACGTGACACGGGACCGCGCAGGACAGTATCTCAGCAAATACATTTTTATTTCATACAGAAAATATATATTTTTAGCTGAACATCCGAATTGGGAAAAATATTTATTTTTGGGCTAAAAAAATTAGCTGACACTTGAAATACTTATATTACACATAGTTACGTAACTATGTGTGGTATAATTATTTCAAGTGTCAGCTATTTCGTTTAGTCCAATAATAACTATTTTTTCCCAATAATTCGAATGTGATCTCTTTGCAGTCATCGTCACGTGTTTCGATAGAGGCCCTTTTTAGTGCGCCGTTTCCGGCCGTAAAAAGGAAAACAGCGAGGTGCTCTACGTAGCATGATGAGCCAGACACATGCCCTTCGGTCCCCCTTTACCCGCGTCTGGTATGCAGATAGGGATGCTCCTCGCCTTCTCTCCCTCGCACCCCTTTCACTTCACCGGCAGGACGACAAGGACAGGCGCTGTGTGGAAGGCCGTAAAAACCTGCACTGCTCTCCTTTTTTAAATGCCCCGCCACCACGGCGGCCGTACGGCACATCCTGTCCGGTCAACGGCCGCCGCCGTGCCGTGCCCTGCCGTGCCGATAGCTGGCCGGCCGTGTCGTCGCACACGTTTCCTTTATTGGCAGTGATCCTAGTCGGCCGCTATAGCTATAGCGTGCCGCGCGACAGAAACAGAAGTAAACAGTAACGCACCAGCTGGTGGCCGGGAAACCCCGCGAGCGTTCGAAAGGTACAATTGCTTGTGCGCAGGCTTCTTAATGCCGCATATAAAGTTTACTGAAATCGCCTAAGAGAAATTGGAGGGGGGATGGGTGCAAATTTAAGACGGAAATGTAACAACTTTTCCGACGATACAGCAGCGCCGGGCGCGTGTCGACTCATCAGAGCCGGCCGTCATAAAACACCCCGGAACTGGTCGGTTTTGGACGGCGGCGGGCGGCTTGTTCGCGTTCTATAGCTCGCCTAATCCGACGGCTTGCGGTAGTGTTGCTGTACGCCGACCGGCCCAATACCGGACGTCCAGCCAAATGAAAATTAAGGCGGCCGTTGGGGCAGCCGTTGGGGCCGTTGGGGCAGCCGTTGGGGCAGCCGTTGGGCGGTGCCTAATCGCTCCAGGCGCCCCATTGTGGGGCCGGTCAGCGTCCTTTACCTGGTGAAGTGGACGGGACTATCTTCCCCTTTCGAACAATACTCCATAGTTAACAGAATGCGGCCTGAGAATGCAAAGTATTTTTTTTTGTAAATTTTACCCTTTACGCCTCTTTTTAAAAAGAATTCTCTGTTAACGCCGTGGTCGCCTTGCTTGCCAAAATGTTGGCAGTCCATTTTTATTGCCAAATTTTGACCTCCTTTTGAAATAAGGCCAACTTTTGTCAAGCAAGGAGGCCAAAAATTGGCAGCCTCCAAAAAGACGACCAAAATTTGGCAATCAAAAAGGACTGCCAACATTTTGGCAAGGTAGGCGACCACGACATTAACAGTGTGAGCATTTTAACTCGTTCAAACATTTTATAAGTGTATCATATACTCTTGAATTATCGTTCTTACTTCATGCTGTTTTCTTTACCATCATGCCGCGGCCGGTTTCACCCGTCAGTCTAACGGAGGGGAGAGCGCCACGCCGTTTGAAAATATTGTTGACAGTGGAGCCTGGGCTGGCTCAGTACCGTGCATCTATACCGCCCTGTTCCATATAAGGTGTTCGAACCCAAGACGAGTGCTGCTGCTGCAACGTTTTTGTTGTTGTTTTTTGTCATCGTTAGTTGGGCCTTGTTGTTGTTGGACTGACCTGGCACGGCGGCGGGCTTCTCAAAAGCCCGGCAGCCAATCAGCGATCGGTTCTCAATATCGGCGAGGTACGTGCGTCTCTTTAGGACGCTGAAGGGTATAAGTTCATTAAAAATCGGTCGGGAAAGAATGGGAAAGGGGAAAAGACCCCAACTTCGTGTCGAAGAAGTTTGTTTAATTAACCTCGCGATGAGGGAATTCCCACACCGTCTTCTTTTGTTCCTCGCCGCGCGCCCGCCGGCACCCGTCAGCCCATAAACCTACGCGGAAGATTCTTGTCTGGGCCAATATAATAACGTTGGGGAAAGCTCTTGCTCTGCACCCCATGGCACTAGGCGAGGGTCGCGGAGAAGCGCCCTGATAAACCATCCCAACAACTGCTTAACACTTGGAAGCGTGCTACTGTGAGTTGAACACAACATTTCCCTCTAAGATTACTTGAAGTATTCAATTTGCAGTTGCGCACGTACAAGTGTTAAGCAGTTGCGCACTCTTGGCTTATAGTACTAGCGTGGGAAGTGAACCTGTCCTTCAAAGTGTCCTCATAAAGCTCATATATAATCAACTTTGAAAGTCGTGACTTACAAGTGTCCAACCACTCTGCACACTTCCCACATTGAGAGCGTCGAAAACAAAAATTCAGTAGGGCATTTGAACACTTGAAAGTAACAACTACACTGAGTCGAACACTTGCGAGTTCAAAACTTGTGAGCTAAACAATTCAAGTTTGCCCTTACAGGTATTGTACGGTTGAACATTTTTAATCGTATTTAGGCGTATTGGAGAGGTCAAAAAGAGCGCCGAACATTCTTATAGCGTAACATGTTAAAATAATAATATTTATTATAATCATAATCCACCCTTTTGTTCGACTGAGCTGGACTGAGGGAGCCCGATCGCCGACGCCTCGCTCGGAATGCCAAATACTCCAAATTAGACCCGTCCACGCGTCCCTTGTTTAGGGCCTTGCTGCTGGTCCCGGAGGGGCCCAACCTCGGAGAGGGGGACCTGTTGCCTGTGGGACCTAATTAATGAACAAGAACAGTAGCCGGAGTTAAGGTGTGGCTAGAGGGTGCGTCGGACCACGTCACGAGCCCGGAGGGACCCGACGAACGCAACGACTGGGACCGAGGCTGGGACCTATCTCAACGGGGGTCCTCAAAGCCCTAACTAAGCTGCCTATCGGTTTGACATTTAAATGTTGAAATTTAAATGACATAAATACATGCGCCACAGTAATCCTAATGTGAAAGTATCTTGTGTCGTGACGGGTAAAAATTCAGAACGGCCTTTTAGATTCATACCAATCTGAGTGAGGGTTTGGTCGGATTGTGTTGTGATCGTTTTCGCGATGTCGTGCGTCGAGTTACTCGCGACTTATCGTCCATTTGTCTAGTCGCGATTGGAACTAGGGCGGCGGGCGAGCAGAGACAACGAGGCTTGACTCTCTGCCAGCCAGGGGAGCTGCGCGCTCGGAGCGAATCAAAGCGAGCAAACTGTGTGACATTTTCTCCTCATCACGACCCTCCCCCCCCCTTTCCTCGGCCCCGTGACATTCGAACCCCCCCTGTAATTGAATCTAATGTCGCGATACAAACTTTGCTTCTGCTGCAGCATTTGTTGGCGAAGCTGCGCCGGCCCCACTGGGAGGAGCAGTGCTGGTTATTAAGAAGTCCGCAGCAAAAGTTTGCGTATAATGAGTTCTGAGTGTGCGGATCCTACTTATTCCCGTGGATCTGATCCCTGCTCCTCGCTCGCTCCCGTTTGTCGGGCCGCAAGCAACCTCCCTTTCGGAAAATTGAATTCGCTCGTTGGAAGATAAAAAGGGGGGGGGGGAGGGAGAAGAAAAAGCGTCTTTTTCTTCTGTATCAGTTTGTCGCCGCACAGAAAAAAAGGAAAAGAAACGCGCTGACCGGCGCTCGTTCTCACGCGGCTACCACTGGGGCGGGCGGCAGGTGGCGGCCGCGCTTTGACACGGTGCCATCTACGATGCGACCCGGTCTGTCGCAGAAGCCGGGGATCATTTCCTAGTCGTTTATGTGATTGAGGATGAAAGTGTTTTGAATAATCCGCAGCTGCCGCTGCCGCTCCTGAGCAGGGCGCGGCAGGGCGCCACCGGGGGTCTGCAAAGTGCATTGTACTGGGGGGGGGGGGGGGGGGCCCCACCCGGGTTTTTTTTTCCCCCCCCCCCCCCCCCCCCCCCCCTTCCCCAGTCCCGGGCCCTCCCTGCCGGTCCACACTGACGTGGAGTGCGTTGCATTGCGTGGATATACAGAACACGACGGCAGCACTCGAAGAAAAACGGTACCGTGATTGGCACCTCATTGACCCCCCTTGACACCCTTGCTCCCAGAGATTGCTCCCCCCTCCGTCCACCTCTTTCCTTATCGGGCCATCGGGTTGGCCGCCCTGCCCCGCCCCGCCCCGCCCCCAGCTGTGCAGTGCGCCCGCCGACCCCTCCATCCATACCGTGCAGACGAAGATCCTGATCGTCCCGAGCGAGTATGCGAGTCGGTCTAAATCGCTCAAATGATTTGACATTCTTTATCCCCCACTGTGGTCAATCGCTTTCCCTCCCCAATAGTACATTTCGCTTCTGAAAAGTGGAGAAGTCCACGGACTCGTTTGCATTCTACTTAGCCCTGATTTTCACTTTTCACCAGTGATTTGCGAGGCGGTATAGTTATTGTCCAGCTTGTACACAAAACGCAATGACACTATCGGCTTCGAGTTGTGAACGCGCGTCTCGGCAGCAATCATCCGACAGTGAGTCATGCAAGTGAGGCTCCTCTACCTCGAGGAAGTGCGTGGGCGGTGCGGCGGCACCTGGGAGAGGGAGGGGGGAGGGGCGACGGACTCTCTCCTCGTTCAGGGCAGCTTTATGAGAGTCTGGTCCACGCAGGGCGGGCCGTCCGCGTGGGCAGAGCTGCTCTTGCGCCCCGCCCCGCCACACGCCGCAACGACCGACACACACACACACACACACACACACACACACACACACACACACACACACACACACACACTCATCCGGGGCGCGGCCGCTGTGGCGGCGGTCACCGCAGAGGTGCAGCGCCCCGCCCTGCCTCGCCACGCCCCGCCGCGCTGCACTTAACACGCGTTGTAAATCACGCCGGCCCATCACCTGTACAGTGCGCTCGCTCTGGCTGCTCTAATATGGTCCCTTGAATAAAAGGCTTGGACTCGCGGTCGGACTATAGTCATAAGGGAGAGCTTTTCCGAAGACTTGCTCCGCACTACAGTAGTTTCATTCGTGCTTTCCAAAAAAGATAAAAATTATAAGAAAAGAAAATGCCGTCATTAAAAAGATACAAAAACCAGTGCGAAAGTATGAGACTTAGTTTATTTATGAAGAATGCACCATTCAGGGAGCATTAGAAAACATGGTAATGACGTGCTCGTCAAACGCAAGATATCCTCATCATGGTTTTTTATATCTTAAAATATAATTGTCACACTTTGTCCCTCTCAGCAGTAAGCGGTAGTCGAACCCTGTGCCGGCCGGACCAGCGGCTGCCAGTTCGGCTGCCTGCCGCCGACTTTGATTTATAGGAAAGGTCCTCTCAGGTGCTGCCGCACCAATCGGATGGCGTATGGCGTTATCTCCTGATTCCAGCTCCGAGCTGCGCCCCACTAGAGAGACCCACTGCCGGAGAGTCCCCTTTACTACTTTTGGAGGATTACACGACAATTCACCCCCTCCAAATCCGAACCCACGTCCATTCACCCTCGGAAAATTTGAACCCAATCAATTCACCCTGAGAAAATTCGAACCCATGTATTCACCCAACCATTTTTTAAAATTTTAAAGCCAACACTAGCGCGGAGTATCGACGTATTCGAAATTCTTAATAGCCGAGGAGTATCAACAGCCATGTAGCGGAGTATGCCTGAGCATCAACAATCAACATCACAAATTCTGACTATGCATGGAGAGTACCATAATGAGACACTTCCATTAGTTTATGCTCTACTCCCCAACAAGACCCAAGACACCTACCATCGAGCCATCGACGCCGTGATCGACGCATGTGAGCGGTACCGATTGCGCCGCCCTGCTCCACGCACTGTCATCACCGACATGGAGAAAGGCCTGATGAACGCAGTCCAAGCCCTCTTCCCCGCCACCGAGCTCCGCCTCTGTCTCTTCCACTTGC